>NW_023596594.1:0-3508 GCF_011947565.3 Pollicipes pollicipes | reverse complement strand
ACTTGGGCACATCGCGGCGAGCCGCGGACCGTGGCGCGCCCGCCGTCCGCGCCAGCTGCGCCGCGCCGCTCATGTATGAAACAAAGGCCGCTCGCTCGGCTGACGGTCGGGCGTCTCCGACAATCAGCCGCCAAAGTCCACTCGGGACTTGGCCGCTGTCAGCCGCAGGGCTTCCAGAAGGGTTATTAAAAACCAGCCGGCCTCGTCTGCTCGCAGAGGGCTTCCTCTCTCGAGATGTCTGAGAGGAGACGCAGCCTCTCTCTCGGATGCCCATGAGGAGATCGCAGGGTGTCCGTGGTGCTCGGTGGTGCTCAGTATGAGCTCTGGGCGCCTACGTAGTGTCTACAGAGAGCCCGTGGGGCCTCTGCAGTATTCAACGGGGGTCCGCAGGCTACAGTGCCCGTGTTGTACGTGGCGGGAGCTTGAGACGGATCTGGAAAAATCGGCCCGGATCTTCAGTTCATCCCAGAACCCCAAAGAAGCCTATTGTACTTCCGCACGACTTGACAGCAGTCCCTGCCACAAGCCTGGTGTCCCTCAAGGTGCGTCTCTAACGCTTTCTTAGCTTTTGAAGATCCGTAATGGCTTTGTCAATCAGAGGACTAGGTCGGCTCTGTCATTCGGTGGAGCCTGCATCGCCCGCATCCCCTAGAGTTGCCAGAACGTGCAAGTCGCACTCAAAGAGAGCCCGCAGGCCCTACGGATGTGGAGGCCGCCCCCAATCTCAGCCTAACCGTCTACTCGCTGACAATTACGGCGCGTAATCTGCCGGCTTAGCACCCTCGTGGCGCGTAATTTTTGGCTCTTCATGCAGCCGCTCATTGGATTTTCATCGACCTAGTGCTGGGCCGGTAGAAGAATGGCAACAGATGGCGTCCGGCTGAGGCTGGCGGCGGCTTCTATCTGGCTCCAATGGGCGTCATCAGAAAGAGGCGTCTGCGCATGCGCCGAAGGGCAGACGGGTGGGGGGTGGGTGGGGGTGGGGGTGGGGGAGTGGAGTTCAGCTCAGGGCGGCGGCACACCCAGGACTCTGTGCTGCTTGGATGGCCTTGCTTCGAGCCCCAAGCTTCTCGAAATGATAAGTTGTTGCGGCTTGACGTAAATTATAAAGTGTTCTTGTTATGATTAGCAGGTTCGTTGTTTGGCAACAATCGACGCTGGGGCATGCCAGCCAGTGTAGCTATCGCGGACAAGTTGCGCCGACCGGCTTCTGTGTGGTTCGACAGTACTAAATGAAGCAAGAAGTGGAGAGGTGAACAAGCAAATGCAAGCGAAAGTACCCGACACGCGTGATAGTTTCTGCTTTCAGCATAGGCAGAGTAGACATACCATAGTCAAGCATATTCTAATGAAGTAATCCTGAAATGCATGTTTTAGGAACCTGCTCATGATTATACAGGTCCATGGGAAGTCTTATGGTATTTCATTAGGCATCCAAAGCCTAATTCAGATATCCGTACATTAATAACGTGGATCCGTACATAGACGAACGCATATGTACGTTAAGCTTATATCGAGTTCTCAATGCGTTCGCGGCAATGAAATACCAAACAGTCAACTGCTTTCTTGTCAACCAACAGCATGCTGGTTGGCTTTATATGATTTTTTGGGAGCTCTTTTAGGTCGTAACTCTTAACGCTATTGCTTTCTAGGAACTATCGGCAGCGAGTTAGGATGAGTTCGTAATCTCCTGCTGGAAAAATTAAGCTCGCTAACTAACCAGCTATAACGCCACTCATGCTTGGAGGAAAGCCGATTCGACGGGACGACTTACCATCAGATTTCAGGAAGTGCTGAGTCCGACAGTGAGACCCATTATTATCATCGCGAGAATAAAGGGATCGGAGTCAACCGAGAAAGGTCTGATAAATTATTCCAGACCAACTTGGAAAAGCTTCTAAGGGTGGCAATCCCAAGGGAACGCGCGAGTTTCGCCTCGTACCGCCGAGCTTAGCAGCGCTGCAAGGATGGAAGGAATCAGAACGACGCCAGACCGAAAACCGGCAAGTGTCGGGATCAAACGCGCAGGACGCCATTTTAACACTCCGGTGGAATCATTATCTAGCAAGACACCATTCAGCGATGTTCTCGCCGAGTCACGAGTGCGACAACGGGCGTTTAGGCTCGCGGTGACGCATAATGAATGGCTGGGGAGGGGAGGGGCAGCGGGGGTTATCCGCGGTGCCGCACCGTCACCCACCAGGAGCAGCCAGGGCGGCCACAGGCACCGGCGGCGATCTCGGCTCCGTGTGGGAGAACAGGGGAAGGAGAGAGAAACGAAGGAAAGAGAGAGAAAGACCGACACATGAAGCTACATAGAGAAAATATAGATAAAAAATGGTGGGAGGGAGATTAAAGGGACTGAGTTGGCGTGAGGTGATTGGAAGGGAGGGTTCAGGTGAAAAGGCTGAATGAGAAAAAGTAAAATACAAAAATACAGGGACGGGAGAACAGCAATTAGAACAATTACAATTACAACAATTAGAAGTGGGGCGTAAAAGTAGGACATACTTGACGGAATCCTTACTTCCACTCTTTATTCACCGTCTGCCCTCTGTAAAAAAGCAATGCTCGTCTCACGAATGTGTTCGTAGGCTACAACAGGCCAGTTAGTTTCACTAGCACGGTCGCAAGTCGCGCGTCTCCCTACTGCCGGACGACGGAGTCTCGGCGCCGCTCCGGTCGGGCCCGGTCCACCTCATGGTCCACCTGCTAGTCCTCCTGCTGGTCCACCTGGCCGCGGCGCCGCTGCCGCAAGATGACCTGAGCGATGAGGCCTTCCAATCGATGGGACCCGGGCGACCGGCGGCCAGCGAGTGCAGCACGTGCGAACCAGCCCGCCACGGGCCATTGTGCGAACGTCGCCCGTCCGACCGGGGGAGCGGATAATGAGCGGCCGAGGCGGCCCGGAGCGCCCACCGCTCGCTGGGGAACGAGAGGCGCGAGCAGGGCGCCAAGCTGAACTGGTGCCGCGGCCAGCTGGCGCCCGTCGGGGGCGGGGGGGGGGGGGGGGGGCGAGGGGAGCGATGTGCAGTGGAATCGGTTTTGCGGGATGAATTGCGATTTGCCTCCGATCTCATTTTCACAGAGAGAATAAGATGAGAGCCCCGTTTAGAAACACAATCACGAATGGCTGCATGGCGTCGCCGTGGAACCTACCCAAGAATATCTCCCATGCAATCGCATCCATCATTTCAGCCCGGCGCCCAAACGGGACACTCTGCTGTACCGCTATCAAAGTCGGACCTGTGCCGAGAGGGTGGCGCGTGATATAACGGGGGCGATCGGGCCGAGCCTACGCAGCGCGCTGCTGGCGCGGCCGAAACGACCGGCCAGCGCTATTGGATTAGCGACCATACGTTTTGAACAAGCTAATGGGCATCGATTGCAGATAGTAGGCGAACCCCAATCACCTATTTGGCATTTGGTGGAATAAATATTTCACGGTGGTTACATTGGCTCAGCGACGGCCGGCGGGGCCGCGCGGGCGGTCGGCACCGAGTCCTAT
>NW_023596593.1:0-26433 GCF_011947565.3 Pollicipes pollicipes | reverse complement strand
ATCTCGAAGCATGCTGTTTAGTACTCTCTGGCTGGTACATCAGCTAGTTGGTTGAACTGTGTACGCGCCGAAGTATCGGCCTGAGCTCAACATGCTACATGTGCGACAAGCATTACCACCAAACCTCTCAATAACATTTTCAGCCAGATTTCTTTTACTGCAGGACTCGCCTGGCTCCGGACAGGCGTTATGCGGCCCTTTGATTGCCGCAGCGGTTGCAGCCTTCGTGATGGCTCCCTTATGAACGGTGGCTCATGACATTCTTGGGGAGATGGGGAGCGGCGAGACATTATTTTCCAAGCATCAAGGTTTGTACTCACGGACGCGGCAACCGGGGGAGGGGCGGTGGGACAGTTTGCCCCCCCCCCCCGCCTCCAGCTGAAGATGGCGGGCGGGTCCCCCAACTCGGAGATATATGTGCAGGACCCATTCTGGTAGGTTTTGGGCCCATTCTGATATGTTAATGGCCCATTCTGAACTGCAAATGGATCAAGTAAGTCTGCAAAAGCCATTCTGACTTGTTTAGGGTTAATTATTTGCTGTTATGGTCCATTCTGAGCAAAATGGGGCAATACTGAGCATGCAGAGGGCTCATTATTGACTTCGCAGAGCCCATTTCGGCCCAGAGATCCATTCTGATCTGCAGACAGCCCATCGTCGACTGTAGAGGGACCGCTCTGACCTGTAGAGGGTCTATTCTGGCTTTTAGAGGTCCCATTCTGATCCGAAAGGGCCCATTTTGAGCTGTAGAGGGCCCATTACGACGTGTAGAGGGTCCAGTATTGGCTGCGGAGGGCTATTCTGTCTGTAAAGAGCTCAACCCGGCTAACGAGGGCACATTCCGATCTGTAGAGGTCTCACTCGAACCTATAATACCTATTGGGTTTATTCTGATCAGGAGAGAGCTCTTGCCAACTGTGCAGGGCCGACGGCCATTTTGATCCGTATTGGGGCCATTCTGACCTATTGATGGCCCATTTTTGCCTGTGAAAAGTTCATTCTGGTCTTATATGAAGCCCAATATCTAATATACGTATATATATATATATATATATATATATATATATATATACACCCAATATACGTGATTCATTTGACATTTTCGAGTTTCCCCCCCCCCCCCTCCACGGCTCAACTTAGCATAGTTCTCGCGCCCTTGTTTGTACTATCTTATTTATCTTACTGCTCTTTTGTGAATGTTTGCGGCTTTGGTTGAATGTTGACGAGCCGAGGCCCATATTTGGGGAGCTAAGGTCCCTTCAGAGACATGCAAAGCTCGACCCATATTCCCCGTTGTGTTTTCTGCGGGCAGGGTGGTTTTGGGGCTCTGAAATTCAGAATTGAGCTTCTTTACAGGTGTCTGTCATTTTGTGGACCGCCACATCCTTACCCCTGGAAATGTCAGCGCCCTGGTGACAGCAACACATTGAAAACTTACATCAGACGACAAATCGTTGTGTGTCGTTGACTAGTGAAGCTTGCACCTAGTCAAGAGACCTCCGGGGTACTGGGAAAACGCACCGCACGTCTGTTAGCGGAACGACGCGTGGCATTTCTGCTTACTGTCGCAGGACGCTGGCCGCAGCCAGTCCCTGCCGTCAGCAGCGACGCGGATTGGTCGCCGGATCGGCTGAGCTCAGATCGGCTCGGTCGTTTCACACCAATCAGGCTCGAACAGTGTTTAGGCTCAGCTAGCTGGGAGGGAAGTTTATTCTGTGACCTCCCAACCCTCCAGGCTATCGACCGCATCCACCCAATGCACCGAATAGCTGGTGATCTGATTGCAGGGTGTAATTAGCGAACGCGTTTAGCTTGGTCTTTGGTTAGCGTTTCAGCCAGCACGGACTTGCACGTAATGAAACTCTTCAAGTATGTCGAATGGCATGTTTTATGTACGTTGCAATTATTTGTAAGGACACCGCGACTATGAGTTATCTATCTATCAAGGATTTAGGCGACTAGCACGCAGTGGTATATGAATATAGCATATTGGCCCAAATCATGACACCAAAGCGTAACGATTTCAGGCTTGTCCCTCCTCTCTGCGGGATATATATATATATATATATATATATATATATATATATGTGTGTATGTATATATATATATAATATATATATATATATATATATATATATATATATATCCCGTTGTATATACACATATATACATATATATATATATATATATATATATATATATATAGACATATTTTTGTTTTCCGGAGATGCGTTATCCTACTTGTAATTCTCGATATAAGGGTCACAATCTAGTCGGGAAATTCAGACATGTCGTGAACGATGGCTTTTCCAGCAGATACTACTGCTCGTTTCATATGTGTAGAGGCGTCGATGAAGGAATTCTACATGTTGATACACGTTGTTTTCAAAACTCACATTTACGACAGGTACTTTCATGGATCGACTCTTGATGCATACATTGCTAGAGTCAGTAGTCCTGACCTCAGTGTCGCTCTGCTATATGTTGTCTAGTTTCGAAACACATCCACCCTATACACACACTTATTCTAATATATAGTGTTTTGCTTTATATTGAGCATCACTTCAACCCATAAAAAGTTGTTTCATACTTAAATACTGCATTGTCACATTGCATATCCGCTGGCAAGTTTTGCTGTCTTCAGCACTCACGCTCAAATCGCTCGATTTATCAGCACCACCCTCCCCGTGTGTCAGCGATGACTACTGCGCATGATCAAAGTGCATCACGTAGCCCGATCTTATTTTCTATAACATCACCGTTGAAACAAGCACCTTGCAATGTGTGCTGCGCAGTTAGGCCTTGGATGCAGAGGCTGGACCGTGGGCCAGCCTTGGCCTTGGCTGCAGAGGCTGGACCCGGGGCCAGCCTTGAGAGCACCTGCGCCTGTCGCCACTGACTGTGACCCTCGCACCCGTCTCTGCTCTGAGTCCCGTCTGTCTGCACCACTTGCAGTGGCCCCGGCGCACCGTCCCTACCATTTCCATTGAGCCTCGTGACCACACCGCCGGTGGGTGCTCTCCGACAGGTAACCGTGTCCCCAGCGACGCTGCACGACTGTCCCCAGCGGACGCTGCATGGGTGTCTCCGGCGAGGCTGCATGGGTGTCCCCGGTGCCGCTGCACGGTTGTCCCCCCGCGTCGCTGCATGGGTGTCCTCTGAACTCCTCAGAAGAGCTTCATAGGTATTGTGTGAGTCCCATGTCGGTTTTGATGGCTTGTCTTGGTGAGCCCCACACCGACGCCAACCTTTCTACGTAGAGACAGCAACATGGGTCTGTTGTTCATGGGCCAACATGTTCTGGAGACTCAAATCACGGCCCGGACAACGAGCCGTGATTTGCGTCTCGCCCGGAGAAAGAGCCGTAATTTGCGTCTCCACTCCCCCGGCAGACGTGACAAGCATTGACGCCAAAGGCAGTGTGCAGCATGATCGTGCTGTGTAGCATCATCATGCAGTGCTGCGCGCGCTCCTGATGCTGTCCTGCCACACCCCAGCAGTCCCTCTCTCCTTGACACCACTGGAATCCGCCTGGTGTGACGTTACTGGCGGTGTGATGTGACGTTTTTTAGCATGCGGGAATGTTTTGCTTGCCAGGACCTCCCGAATTCCGCTCAGTAACGGTGATGGCTTATCGCGCGCGACGCAATGAACGCGTCGTCAGCAGAATTAATTCATCAGCGGGTTTGCCTGGCGCCACGTTCACTCGTCGCCTCCTGTACCTGCGTATTGGTGTGCCGTTGAGACCGTTTCCGTTGTGTTAGCTAGTACGTGTGCACCCGCTGGCCCGCCGGCGGTCGCTTGGTCGTCGATCGACTCGTGCCTGCAGCTGCGGAGGTCAGTGGTGTGCCGCCCTCCAGGTGGCCGCGTGCTGTAATGGGAGCTTTAAAGCCGCGGTGTGCAATGTTACGGTATCGATGACTCGTCGGACACGCGGTCAGTCTGCGGACTGCGCTGGTGCCCGCCTGCAGTGGATAAGCTGTCATTGCGTCCGACCCTGCCGTTTCGGTCGCCAGTTACAATGCTGGACCCAAACGGCTACACGTCAGTTTTAATGCCCGGCTCAGATGCCGTGCTCTACTGATATTACCAAACGTCTGATGTTTGCGTAGTCCGAATTAATGGCAATGTTCGTGTCCTATGGCTATAATCCCCGTAGTCCCGCTCCTGTTGTGACCCGTGGTGCGTGCGGGCAGCAGCTGCAGAATGGCGTTCTAATCCTGAGGCCCATATGCCGTCACGTAACTAATTCATACATCTTTATGAATGGCACACTGCTAATGGAATGTTTCCAGTACATTCCTTGCGTGTTTTTAATGTTTTGAATGGCAGAAAATGGGAGCAAAATTTACAGAATGTATCAACTGATTAAAGGAGTTGTCTGATACAGGGCCAGAGGGCATTCCAGCAGCAGAACGCCAGACTCTTGTGTTCAGACGACGTCACCTGCTCAATCATCGGCAGCTTGCGGTTCGAGAGCAACTCCCCGCAGAGAAATCCGAGACGAGACTTGTTGCAGCCGCCTGACCGTGCGTCTGCTCGCGGCTGGCAGGGATCTGACAGGATGTGTGACATATCCCTGTTAGCGAGCGCGACGCTTGCCAGTATGGGTAGGGCTCGAAGGAGGGCCGGGAAGAGTGGAAGGGCAGGGTAGAGTAGGAGGGCAGAGTTGACGCTGCCCGTTTCGATGCTGCCGTAGACAGCTGTGTGTTTGCAAGTTCGGGTCAGAACAGCTGGCCGCGATGTGTGACAGCCCGTCAGAATACAACGTCCCTGACATCTGCCCATGCTTCGATATTTCAGGGATGGCACATGGTCCCATAAGTCGTCCCCTCCCCTACCGTTGGTCTTGAGCGGTGTCTGATGAATAGTGCCCGCTAGTCTGTGTTTGGCACGCTCAGCTGGGTTCCACGAACCGCGCGGGGAGAATCTTTACAGCTTGATTGCCTCAAATGTCAGCTTGAAATGCTTGATTTGCATTCATTGCGCTCAAGACAACATTGTAACTGTCACTGGTGCTTACATTCAAACACAGATAATGCGGCTGCATCATGACCTTGGTACGACCAAGCGCAGGTGACGAGCGCAGTTGTGCTACGGTAAAGTCGCCCTTACTCTACAAAGGAGCGGTTCTTACCAAATGCTTCTTTAGATAGCACGAGCCCCATTTCACGACCAGTAACGAATTTGGTGCGTAGCCTGCATTCGGGGTCCAAATTATGCAAAGCCGTGTGTGAATATTTCTGGGGTGAGCACAACAGCGGACGTGAATGGTTCCGACGGTAAACCAGTGTATCACTTATATGCGGGGAAAATAACCTAATGGCTTTCACCAGATATCAGTGGACCAAGTGGGAGAGATATGGGCCACGGTACGGTACGAACCCGTGTCGTAACCCTCCCGTTCACCAGTCGTTAATACCGATACGGCCAGGTATCTCAGGCCGCCATGTCGTAAGCTAAGCAGGATTCGCACTGAATCCGTCAGTCAGCCGCTATGACAGCCCGTAATTGGTCCGTGAAGCATCAAAGGAATTCCCTCGCCATGGAGTTGAGTCTGGCAGCTTTGGCGGATCCGCTACGCTTCCAAAATTCGGGATGGCGACGGGTGCAACTGAGGGTCAGATGCACGAGGAAACGACGCACTGCTGATATATGTGATTTCGCTTGATATATAAGAGTGTTGCTGTGCAACATTCCGTCCTTGGTGTGTGTGGTGTTGATGAGGGGGCTTTACTAGGGTTATTTAGTGTCCAATGCAGGATGGCAAGCATGGACCCAAACGGTGCACACTTGTGAACGTTCTCATTGCTAGGCGTTGGATGATGGCGGGGACCTAGCGGGATTCATACCACTAGGTCAGCGGCCATGTGGAAGATCTTGGATAGGCAACCTCCCACACAACTAGTTCAAGGTCTTTGCACGTTGGTAGGCACACAATAATTAGTCCGTTTTTCATTGAAACATTTTGAAAAAAAAAAATTGATCTAGATTTCCCACATGAAGCGCCTCAGACTAGCCATCAGAGGTCTTACAGGACATATCACTAGTGAGAACGCTGCTGAAAGACACATTTCATCGTCTACAGTGCTTGGAGACGTACAAAAATACACGTAAAAAATAACCCTGATGACCGCCGCAATCGTTACCCCAACTATTATTATGACGTCAGTCATCAGCAGATGTCGGGTTTGAGCACAATTTGAATTTCCCGCGCGATGGAAGGCCGTTCGCAATTCGCCGCCGTTTTTCGCAAATGTCTGTGTACATGTGTTTATTTTTCAGTGCGTCTCACGCGCTTGAAAATCAGGTGATATCAGGAGCAAAGGTGTCACGTGTTAGACATACCCGACGGGTGCTCAAATTGGGTGCCAGTAGGGTTTACTCGCCGCAATGCAAAACATGCTCAGGCACAAATCTCTGCTGAAATCATTTTCAATATGCATTCACGAAGCATCAGCGAACCTGTAATCCATAACCCAACGCTTCTTGTCTACATATATGACGAAAAAAGGTCGTATGCTAGATATTCAACATGCAACCTAAACTCCTTTCGCTTCTTTTGTTTGAATTACTGCACAGCATGACCACTCAGGAGGTAGGAGAAAAAAAGCAAATAATGTATGTAGCAGCGGAAGATTCCGCAAACTATGAGGCACTGAGCAAAAGCATGCCGTGGGCAGGGTGTTATTTGGTGCGAACCGGTTTCTCAGTTCTCACCGGAAACCGCCCGTCGGTCCGCAATTCACGGAATGCTGATTCCAAGTTACGGACGACGGAGCCGGTGTAAATCCTGCTTCGGTGTGCGACTGAGCGGTATCGACACTGGAGTCCCAGCGACGCCAGTCGTACTGGGATGAAACATGGGACCGGGTGGCGTCGCAGCAGCAGGGGCGCATCCAGAGGGGGGGGTGGAGACACGGAGCTATGGCCCCCTTTGGCCCCGAAGGGACCCATTGGCTCTAAGGGGGCCCAAAGCCAGCCGAAAAGGCGCAGTTCTTTACAACAAAAAACAAAAACACAACAAATTGAACATCTCTGGATTTCCAGTCGACCAAGAACAGTTGCAAACGAAAGTGAAGGGTCGACGAGCAGTAAACAATCAAGCACCGATAAAGTTGTGAATTGGGCGTTTTAAGCCTCATTACGCTGTTTAGGGGCCTTATGCTGTTTCTGGGGGACCTATATGTACACTTGCGGGGCATTCTGATCGCTAAGGAGCCCTCCATGTTGCTATTGATTTCTTTGCATTTGTTTCGGGGGCCCTATGCTGTTGCTGGGCCCTTCCTGCTAGAGTACCAGAGCACGTAAATCAATCAATGGCCCTTTCATGTATTCTTTCCACTCACCAGAAGGCCCTGTGGACTATAGCCGGCTCTCCATATCTTAACCTGCCGGAGTACTCTCGGCTGCTCAGGGGCCCATTACGTGGGTCTCGGTTAACCTATTGATACACTTGCGATATGCTGAGGGGCCCTCTACATTGGTCTAGGGCGCTTCCAATTTTCTGTTACTTGCTTAGGGTTCTACGCCCTTGTCGAAGGCCTATCTGATAGTCTGCTTGGGCACACTCGGTCGTTCGGGGACCCTGCACACTGGGTCTTGGGTACTTCTTATCTAATTGGCCCTGGGGACCCACGCTCTTGTGGGGGCGTTTCTGATAATCTGCTCAGGTACATTCGATCGTTCGGAAGCCCTCTTCATTGGATCTTGGGTACGCCTTACTTGAACGGGGGCCCTACGCACTTCTCAGGGACCCCCTCTGTTCGCTTCCTTGGCTACACTGGATTGTTCGGGGGGCCCTGCACATTGGGTCTTAGTGTTTGATTTCAGGGCCCTGCGCTCCTATTAGGGTCATCTGATAACCTACTCGGGTACGCTTCATCTTTTGGAGCCCCTCCGCACTCGGTTTTGGGTACTTCTTATTTGAATGGAGGACCTTACGCTTTTGTCGGGGCCCTTTCTGATAAATGTTCGGGTCCATTCGATCATTGGGGGAACTCTACATCTGGTTTTGGGTACTTCCCATTTGAATGGAGGTCCCTCCACTCTTTTCGGGGCCCTATCTGTTAACCTGCTCTGGCGCACTCGATGAACTGGGCCGCTCTACATCATGTCGTGGGTATTTCATATCTTAACAGAAGGCTTTACGCGCTCGCTGGGAGCCCCATCTGTTAACCCACTCGGGCACTCTCAATGATTCGGGGGCCCTCCACATTGTGCCCTGGGTACTTCCTACCTATTAAGGTGCTCGGGCCGGTAGCGGATGCAGAGGGTGGCTAGAGGCATGGGACCATGCCCCATGGACCATGCCGAGGGAACCTAAACGTCCCCAAAGGGGCCCCATAACTGACCGAGCGGACGCAGTTTTCTAACAATAAAACACAACAAAATTGGTCGCCTTTGGGCTTTCAGGCGACCAAGAACAATTGCTAGTAAAGTAAAGAGGTCATAAACAGAACATGTTAATTCTTCACTGGTTGAGAAGGTGCCCCTTTGAGGAAGATTTTTGGGCCCATTACGCTGTCTACAGGCAGTATACTATTGATTATCCTGGCCCTATATGTCCATTTGCTGGGTGAATGTGATCGCTAGGGAGCTTTCTCGCGTTTCTCTTGATCTCTGCATTTTCTCAAAGGGCCTAACGCTGTCGTTGGGACGCTATCTGCCTCCATGTCTGGGCACTCTTGGTCGATGCAGTTTTTCCTCCACGGATTCTTCCCATTCGCCCGAAAGGCTCCATATGCTTTTTACGGGGCCCCATATGTCAGGCTACACTCGGTTGCTCCCTTCACATTAGTCTCGGGTTCTTTCGACTTGCTTGGAGGGCCTTGTGCCGTTGCTGGGGCGCTTATAAGATAAGACACCAAGACACTCGGTGCTCAGGGGCCCCCAGGGTCCAGAAAGAGCCCTCAGGGGCCCAGAGGGCTCTTTCCCTTTGATCTCATCTGCGGGGGACTCTTCGCTCCTGTTGGGGCTCTTCCTGTTTGCCTGCCCTTGTTCTCTTGATCGCGCAGGGGTATTAAACTCATGGTCTTGGATTATTCCCTTTGCTCAAAGGGTACTGTGCTCTGCCCCGGGCCTTATATGTCAGCCTGCTGGGGCACTAACGATCGCTTAGGGACCCACCACGTTAGTTTGGGTTTCTTTTTGCTCGTCCTGAGGGTCCTATACTTGTTCACGGGGGCCACTTTTTGACCTCCTGCGGCACCCATGATCGCTTAGTTTCCGTTCCTATTGGTTTTGGTGCCTTCGCCTCAGAGCGGCAGTCGGATATGCGCCGATGAATTTTTACGCGCAAATGTCGAACCAAATTTTACGTGCCAGCGACATCGCACGTATCATTTCAATTCACTATTGAGTGTGCGACACTTATTATTCTAGTACATCACGTTCTTAGCGTATTTTGAGTGCTAGGCTATTTTGCACCACTATATTACAGGGGAAAAATCCTACATTAATCATCAGCCATCAGTTGATACATCGCCCAGCCGGCTCGCCCTAAACAAGTTAGGAATTGAGCCGCCGCTCTGGGTTTGATGGTTGTTAACAGCCAACTCGACTGAATTTTGCCTGCTGTTCCGAAATACTTAGCCTCAAAATAACAGGATTAAACATAATCTGCAGAACATGAATAAGCTTTATGTATATGCATACGTAGCACTCCTAGCTTTATGGGGCTGCGCATTGTAAGTTGGATGTTCGTTTATATATATATATATATATATATATATACATATATATATATATGCTAAATACTATTTGTCTTAAAATGTACTGACCCGAATGCCAGGATATTTTTTAGGAGGGGGCCTGAAACTCTAGGTGGCCCCACAATGTGCATGCCCCCCCCCCCTGGCGAACTCCTGGATCCGCCCCAGCGCAGCAGCCGCGCTGCCATCAACCTTCACTATCATGGCACTAAGCCGAATACTGCTCGTGACACAGGCTACAAACAGCGCGTCCTGGCTGTTTGTAATGCTATGTCCGCCACCGCGGCTTGCGCCGCATGCTCTGGGTTTGAGAGGGCGCAACTTTGTTACTGTGACAAACACTGGGGGGGTAATATGAGTAAGTGGGTTTTTTATGTTGTTGTGCAGGCTGCTGACACGGGAGTGAAATGTGCTGTACGCATTCAAATGCCAAATCAAATTAAGGTGGAGTAATATGGTACATTCGGCAAGTGACG
The DNA here is from genome assembly GCF_011947565.3 of Pollicipes pollicipes. Lineage (NCBI taxonomy): Eukaryota > Metazoa > Arthropoda > Thecostraca > Pollicipedomorpha > Pollicipedidae > Pollicipes > Pollicipes pollicipes. The sequence continues at coordinate 16,244 of NW_023596593.1, read as the reverse complement.
TGGTGCATTAGTGTGTTTCAATGTGCATGTACGCACGACAGGGCAGAATTGTATCGCACATAAATACACAGAGTAAATAATATCGCACATTTATACACAGCAGATGTAATATGGAGTAAATTTGGTCGTTGGAAAAAGTGTAAGCTTGGCTTCTTCTGGACGATGCTTTGGTTTAAAAAGGCGCATCCTTTGTGAACAAAACTAATGACCATATGGATGACTGATGTCCACTCAATCTGATTGATATGCAACTCGATATGACTTGATGGTGGTTGATCATTTAACAGGGGCGTGGGTAGGCAAGGGACTGATAGAAGGCAAGGGGCTGAGCAAACCAGCTTCCTGAAAATTTAGCGTTGGTCTCACGTGCTTTGAATGGAAGGACATAAACAAAAAGAAGTATCACCCCCTCCCCATACCCACACTCGGTTCGGAAGGACTCACCTTGTCACTGTTATCAAGGATCTCTTGAATAAAATCAGGGGGAGTGAAGATTGCGCTACGACTGATAATGGTGACGCATTGGGGCGTAACGGGGGCAGTGCACAAAAAAAAACGACAGTCGGCACAGCCGGCCGCGCACGCCACCGAAAGAGCGCTGCGCCAGCGTGCCTCTCTGTGACGTCAGCACTTTTGGACTTGTCCGAACAGCTTGCCGCGATCTCCTTGAGGCAAGGGTTCGCTCGAGGCAGCGTCTTAGTCGCTCCCGCCGGCTCCCACCGGCTGGTCCCGGGCGGGCCGAGTGGGTGTAGGATTTCCGGCCGTGATCGGCGCCGCGCCGCGGGCGTTGGCAATGCCCTTCATCAAGGTCAGCCGTGTCGTTCGTGCTCTGAGCGTAACAGCACGTCTCGCCGCCCCCGCCCCCGCCCGCCGTCGCCCGGTGGTGGGGGTGTGGCGTGTGGCCGCCGCGGGGGGGGGGGGGGGCGCTGCAATCCGAACAGCAGTAACTTGCGGGCAGATTGGGCCATTTTGGCGTTTTTTTCTCCGCACACGACAATATCAAGACGAATGAGACACCAGTGAAATTGGTTCCCAGAGCCGGGTAACTTTAGAAGTGCTGCCGCATCGCTGGCCCGAGGCCGCTGTTAGACTGGCGCAGAAGGCGTAAGTAACAATCTGGGGCGCGGCGGTCCGCTCCCGACCTGCACACGTGTTGACGGAGTTGGGGAAGGGGGCCAGGTGTGATCGGACAGTCGGGGCACGGACATCGTATGTGGTGAGTTTGCTGACGAATGGGCAAACTCTTCCCTCAGTGAGATGAAATGATCCAGCAAGGCCTATATCATGTTGCCATGAATTCCTCTGGTTTTTAACCGGCTCTTTCCTTTGCTTTTCTTGCCCACACCTATGCCTAAAATTTGGGAACAACGGAGGAGTTGGTATACATGTCTCGTTGACTGAAATGACGCTTTGAAATTTTAGAATCATGCCGCAATGCATCAATTTTTGAGCAACGATGAATGATTACGAGATATGTTGGCGTGTAACTCAGCCGCCGGACAAGGAAGTTTTCTCTCGGCAGGGACGGATCCAGCCTGGAGTTGCTTTTTTTTGGGGGGGGGGGACCGTTCGTCGCCAGCTGGCTGGTGTGGGATCCGAGGTCCAGTGCACTTATCAAATACGATGTTTGCGCCGAGTATGACTAAGCCTCGTCAACATGCGCTTTATCTTGATATTTAAATCGCTGCCAACTTTTCTTCATGAAGTTTTTTTCCGAAGCGGAAAGGAATGTTTGATTCCGCGCCATCAAAGTTAAAACAGACGGTAAGTAGACGAAACTTCTATGAAGTTCTGGGAATGTTTTGGGGGGCCAAAACATTCTCTCAGAATTTTTGGGTGGCCATGGCCCCGTGCCCCCCCCCCCCCCACGATCCGCCTATGTCTCTCTGCCCATCAATTCATCACAGGGAAGCTATGAAGGATAAGGCAAGAGAGGACGAAGGCTTTAACGGATGCGGCAAACACGCCGCTCATTACCAATACGGAAGGAGAGAAGGGGATGCCCATCTCATGACCAAATCTGGGATGACATTGGCTTGAAGGCGGAGTTTGCAGTGGCGATTTCGGCGGTGGTTTGCGCATCTTGTCGTGTTTCAAACTTTGCAGACATCCGCCGCATTGACGCACTGCCTGGTTTTTACAGTTGGCTCGCCAAACCGGGTCCGAGAACTAAGAGCAATGCACGGCCACTCATCCATGGGCCGGAGCCGCCCAGCGCCATCCGCCTCATACAGAAGTATATCACTCACCCCAGAGATGGCAGCACGCACGCACCGTCTGGTTCGCCCAGACGTCGATCGCAGCAGGTCACCGAAGCTGGAGAGAACCTGCAACATCGGTGACGTGAACATCACGGTCAAGTGAACTGACCGGTGTCTCCGGTGGCACTAGCATGCTGCTGGCACCCATACCGGCCGGACAAAGACCCTCGTGCGTCGTCCTGTTCTGGCTTCCCAGTGCCACGCTGTCGTGTGCCACTCGGAAGTGACTCGGGTCGAGGCAGGACGGGCTCTTAACCAGCAGTGAGGAGGCAGGCCGGGGCGGGTGCTGCCTCCCCCATGCTCGCGAACAATCCGGCGCAATGGACGCCTGCAGGCCGCTCGGCGTGGCCGCGACCGGCACGCGCTGGTGTCGCCCCGGCCCGTCTGCGAGCGGCACCGTTGGGACCTCGACAACTGCCAGGAAATACCACATAGAATAGGTCAGTTATCTCTGGGTGTACTGTGACATGGGTGTTTAGTGGGATATAGCTTGTGAAACGCATTGTGAAATGTAAATAGCTCGTCATGAAACGTGTCTATGACATTGTAAAATCAGTTCTAGTCATCGTTTGTGTCACAGACACGCACTAAGCCATGTTTTGGTGAACAGGGGTCACATTTGAAAATGTATCGGAACGCTTGCGAATCTTGACCGAATTCCCACGAAATCGCCTAGCATATTATGTAAACCTCTTGGTTTAGAGGGCGGGGGTCAAAGACCCGCGTGCCTTTCCCTTAGCCAATTTCCTGGTGAACTCAGCATGTTTTGGGGCTGCAAGGTTCCCAGTCCAGACCTGAGAGGTCCCAAAAGGTTTGGTGGCTGTATCTCCCTGCCTTACCCCCTCTATCCCTGTCCGCGTTGTCACGCCGCGCCCTGTGCTCCAGCTGTGCCCGGCACACAGAGGGATAACCTGTGCCGGCCTCCCTGTCGGTCTGCCACGACGTCTCCTCCGGCAGTGAGCTGCGGCTGAGTGCTGCCACGGACCGGGTGCAGTGCAGCTGACCCTACAGCACGCGGCTCGGCCCATCGGACCCGCCGCCACCTGCGGCCAGACGGCCGCCTCATCACCAGACACCAGACCCGCTTCCCCTCCCCGTCACGGATGTGCAGTAGGGAGCGGTTACCCGGGATCCGGTGACTTTCGATGATTTAGTAGTGATATTATCGTGCCTTGGCATGCGGAGCGTGTGGCGCACTGAGTCTGTCACATATTGAGTCTGGAGGGGTACTGGCGACGTCGATCCTTTAAAGTTCCCGTGCTCCTGCCGTCTCACTGTCGCAGGAGGCATGGTCAAGTCCTGAACGGTGGGGCTCCACGGTGGCAAGACTCTGTGTCAATTCTTAGGCCTCTGCAAGTCATCAGGCAGGCCTGCATGTGATGTCAAGTAGTTCCATGAACTCGCTTTATATATATATATATATATATATATATATATATATATATATATCACCTCCTTGGTCCAGGGTGAAAATGCTGGGCTCATAATCCAACGGCACTGGCTACGCGTCCCAAAACGGGCGCATTGTTAAGCCCGCTGAAATGGAAAGGTCATCTAGCAACTGGTTAACGACGGCCAGCCCAGGCCCGGGCGTCCGTGTCGCAGTAATGCGCGGTACGTGAAACCCTCCGCATTTCTGTTCGGCGAAAGGGGAGGCAAAATTTCCGTTGTACTAAACGGCACGACTTGGGTGATGGGTTCAGGGTACACGCAGCAAGCTATGCTTAGCAGGTACTCTGAACCCAAATTTACCCATGAAAACGGTTCGGAATAAATCCATCTGAAAAGAAAAAGCATCTGTACTTGAGCAAAATTCAGATCAACACGCAGGATGAATTGCACTTCCCGTAAGTTGACGTATTGCTCGTGGAAGACATAAGTCGTTGTTTCATTCGCTGTAACTTGTTGATCTTGTCGCCTTTCACGGCTTGCCGACACTTGTTTGGAGGAATAGTATTTTCATATACTGCTGACGCTCCCGGAAACGCTTTTATTAAACATCGCCTTCGTGGGCGTATTTTCTTTTCACCGACAACCTTTTGCACAACTTGTATGCGTCCTTATCGCGCTTAGGGTATCTGATTGGCTTTAAAAAGCATGCGTATTATAGCCAAGTCCAAGCTGTGGAACTAACGTCAAGCATAGCTGAAACAAATCGAGCTCAGGCCCCACGGCTGGCCATTGCTCCAACAGGTTCAACAGCAACGCGGTCCAGCTGAAGCTTTAGAGGGGGTGTTCCACATTTGAAGACATGAAAGCAAGCATCTTATACGATAAAATAAGTTCACTTGCACAATTATATATATATATATATATATATATATATATATATATATATATATATGGATATACTTTTCAGTGGAAAAACTGTTCTGGACAGCACAATTTCTTTGTTCGGTGAATATGCTCCTCAGTATGGTATCTCATTACGTCATCGTACCTTGCACAACATTGATTGAGAGCCAACTGACATGCGTTAAATCTGGAAATAGTGCTCACGAATGCCAGATATGAACAACTCAAAAGTCATATTTTGTTTGGCCCTGGTCGCTGCACAGCTAGTGAAGTGACAAGATTTCAATGACGTTATTACGTCATGAATGCCAGGGCGACTTTGAAATACTTTCTCCGATTTGCCTTTCCCCATTTTCGCGGACATGTAGCTCAAAAACTGGAGGGGGAGGGTGAAGTCTTAAGGAGGGCAGGGCTGTGATTCCCTTCAGCGTCGTCCAGTGGTGCTTGCGATGTCAGGGTTGGTATCGAGGCAGAAGACCTCGAGCCGATTTTCCGAATTTTAGTCGGCTGTACCAAAGTCCCGGACTTAAGATGTTTGTAACTACTCCCAAGGCTATTCAACGTACTCCTACACTACTAACAGCTAGTCCTCCCTACATCTACTCCCACATTTTGGAGCTGCATCCAACAATCCAATGTACTTTCACCCCCGCGGGTGTACTATTGGACAAGTTTACTATTGGAACTAAACGGTTGATTCTAGCTCCTTTGGCGCACAGTGTGTCTGTCGCCGGAGTTCTCGACTGAGGCGACCACATTGCCATCAGAACCAGGGATTGGTCAGCTGCTCGAATCGGCAAGGTGAGGTCTGACGAAACAGCCTCCGCTCTCAGCCCAGAATTCCTGTCTCATCTCTGATGACTCCTGTATTGACGCCCCTTCGGCTCTGTGTGACCTGTCGTCAACATGTGACCATTCCGAGTTTGCACATGGAATTGCACGGTATGTCAGCAGTGGCAAGGACTCGGACAGACCCTGGTAACCTCTGTGAAGGGGTGCGCCCCATTTTATTGCCTGTCCTTGGATTGGAGTTTCCCTGCAGACCTGTGCCCGGCGCGTGACTCAGCGTTAGCCCAGTGTTGCGGTGTAAACCTCGAAAACCAATCAGTTAAGATTGATAAGCGCCAAGCCGGGCCGACAGAGGTGCAAGCTTATATAATCGTGGTCGCGCTTCAGTCGCTCGCTATTTGCCCCAGATTGGAAGAGCCTGCGGCCGCTGCCAGCGGTCACACTAAACGTCAGGTGATATCAGCGGGTCGGATGGGCAGTGCAGAGCTTTACGAGAGGTTGTCTTTCGCCGCAAAATTATGTTGCTGATCTTTCAATTTCACACTTGGATCGCGAGATCAGAACTCAGGCAACAAGCACTGTTTAGCGTGGGCGCTGAATCAAAAAATCCATTCAATCAAAAAGCTCTCCGTGAATAATTAAAAAAGACTCTCCTGACCCTCACACTCCCCGCCCGTTCCATAAAATGATAGAAAATGGGCTAATTCTGAATCATTACACCATCGAGAACAAACCTACTTCCCGTCTCGCCTCGGAAAGTCCTCTCCCCCCTCCCCCCTTCCTTCCTTCTTCTTGAGAAGGCTGCTGAGCGGTAGGAAATTCCAGGCAACTGCATAATAAGCCTTTGGGTTCTTTCACGTTTTGACAGGAACGGTACGCATATTATCAAGTCACAATTATCATGCCTCTGCGAGGGCATGCATTTCGAACTCATACATTTGAAGCGTGTTTGTGTTCTAGAGCAGAAACACGCTCACATGTATTTCATGCTTTGTGGTCATATGTGTTAACTTTAACACTACGTCGTTATATGCAATGAACATGACATGTGGAGTAACCTGAGTCATGTCTTTTAGGCTTCCCTGATAAATATGCACTACGGCACCACACGGGCGGTAGCGTTTAGGTGGTGGCGCATGGTACCAAGATTAGACATCTTACGCTCTTTTGGCCGTGAAAGAAATGATTGTCCGGGACCACACGTCACCTTTGCCACCACAGAAGCGAATCGTTGGAGCAATTTTACCCTGTCTTTTTGCCTCCAGCACAGCATGCTGGTCGGCCAGAAACTGCACGGCCGGTTTGGTGACCATGATGCGACCAGTGTGCGGTTGGATGTTCCCCGTGACTTACGCAAGGATTGTATGCAATGTTCATCCGTTTTTTTGGCGTCAGATAAAGCCTATTCAAGGAAATAACCCTTGATGATAGCGTATGATTCACTCGTGACTTTGCAACAGACACCACAAATTATTCCCGTGTAATGTGGAGCCATATCCACACAGCCCGAACGTTGGAACGCACGGTCCGATTAATTTTCCACCAGCAGACGCAGTGTTGAAGGATTGCAATTGTTCCCACAGTGTGACCTATCATTAATGTGTGCTGCTGCGGATGAAGACCATGAGTTGCCAGATGTTAACAACCCAAGTTGCCAGGTGTGGTCACGCCGCGCTGTCCGGAAGTGAAACACGGGGTGGACGCGGAATAACGGAATATTTTGCGGATTGGACGTGCTGATCGGCTGTGTTATGGTTAAATTGTCTGAAAATGGCGCACAGGGGCGCGGACGACAGAACTCGGGCTTGTGTGCGCGCGCGGAGATGTGAATGTCTATGTGTGCTCGGTCGAATCTGACCACGCGAACAGGAGTGCCACGGAATAAGGACGTTCCGTGTGATGCCAAGGATGGGCTGCATGCACGACGATGGGTCTGCCCCGTGTCCGCGGTGGGGTGGTTTATGCAAGTGGGGGACGGTGGTGGGATCCGCAGCGGTGATAAGAATAAGACCCTGCGAAAGAGGCACTTGCTCCGTGTCGGGCTGCTGGTGTATTGTCGTGCGTGCGACGCCGGTACCCGCGTGCGTAGGAGCTCTCCGCTCGTAGGCGTATCCCGGGCGGAGGCTGCGCGAACAGGCTGGCCGGTGACATACCAAATGCGCGCGCTGAGTCGTCTGGAGTGAAGTGGGAGGTGAGGCTTTGTATGCTGGATGTACCGTGCGCGACGTGCGTTGAAGTTTCCATATCCGGGCTGATGCTCTTTTGTAGGTTTTGAATATATGTTTACATGTTTCGATGGCGTTTCCGGGCAATGGACGTCACGCCTGAGGGACTCTCTAATCTTCGGACATGTCATTACTGAGAGCCAGACTAAAGCCACTGAATTGCGACAGTGGCAGCATGAGAGAAGTCCCGAATACGAAAACATTGCTTCCCATCTGCTCTGTTGAGCGCCGAGACGTGAGGGCAGCCGGCACCAGTGTCACGCGAGCGCCAGCCTTCCGTGACATACGGCCACGCCGCGCTCGATCTGGTGGGTGGTCGGGCTAGGGTTGTGGTCGGGCCACGCCACGCTCGAGATGGTGGGTGGTCGGGCCAGGCTCGCGGTCGGGCCACGTCACGCTCAAGCTGGTGGGTGGTCGGGCTAGGGTTCTGGTCGGGCCACGTTACGCTCGGGCTGGTGCGTGGTCGGGCCGGGGCCATAGTCAGGCCACGTCACGCTCGGGCTGGTGGGTGGTCGGGCCACGCCACGCTCGGGCTGCTGGGTGGTCGGGTCAGGCTCGTGGTCGGGCCACGTCACGCCCGAGCTGGTGGGTGGTCGAGCTAGGGTTCTGGTCGGGCCACGTTACGCTCGGGCTGGTGGGTGGTCGGGCCATGTTCGTGGTCGGGCCACGTCACGCTCGAGCTGATGGGTGGTTGGGTCAGGCTCAGCACGTTAGAGCTGCTCAACCTAGTCACACACGCCGGGGCACGGCAACATGCGACGCATGACGTGGTACCGACGCGCTGACGACCCAGCCCTGAATCATGCAATCTGAACACTAAAACAAGATTAAATGAAACGCCAAGTAACTGCCCAACTGCTGGCTAGCGTTGAGGTCGCACGTGACATCAGGATGCTGAGAAAATGTCACGGTGACAAGATGAGCCATATGATTAAGACTAACCTCGCCTTTGTTTGCGTGCATATACGCCACAATGTGTATGGAAAGTATCATGTGCTGGCTAGTTGCAGCGTCATCGCAGCACTGTGCGAAAGATCGCTGGCGCTGTTTTCTTGCCACCCCATGAAATGGACAAAAATACCAAAGTTGATATATTATCGGTCACAGACTGAGGCATCAAAGCTCAGCCCTGACCTGCCGCCTCGCGCACGCTTGTTTCAGTACCAATGAACAGCGGTAGCAGTCTGGCGGCGCATCTTTCTTCGTGCACACAGCCGTGGCATACCAAATAAACACAAGACCGCATCAGAGTGAACAGCTAGGCAGGCTTGCATATTGTAGCAGCATAAACTCGCGACAGCCGAAGATCTCAACGTTCTATACATCCCGTTATAACATATCCGTACATAGCGGTCACAACAGTGTATGCCTACCTTCTGCTACATGGAGATTGCTGCAGAAGGAGCCCACTATAGCGCGCTTGGTGCGCTAGTGTGCTCTTTGTGTTCTGGCCTATTCTAGTTTAAGTGAGCATACAAGACATATATAAATATATTGGCCAACGCTGTATACCTCTCGTTTCACTGATAGTTGCGCAATCATATCAACTATCGGTGACCAGACTGTCACCCACTGGAATACGAAAACGACACCCTCATCCCCGCAGAAGGCAGGCAAGACAACAGATCACAGGCCAGATTAAAGCGTCTCGAAACTTTGCTTCGAGACCCCATTACCCCGGATACAACTGTCGGAGACAACTAGGACACACCACCACCCGATGAGGCGCACGCCAAGGTTTTGTGCACGCTCATGTTCACAAAATGGCAGCCCGCGCACGATGGAACATCCCACAGGCAGCAGCACAAAATAGTTTGGGCGATGCCTTCACAAGTAACGACAATGGAAGCACAAGAAACATGACGTCAGACACCTTTTCCGACCATCTCAATACAAAAAAGAAACTTGCGACATACTTCTAGCTTAAGTCAGTCAGCGACCTCCAACAATCAGCTGAGCAATAAACGACGGAAATACACCCAGAGTTGCAAAACGTGACTGTTAAAAAGTCACTTACCACGCTGTATTTCCCAAAAATTCGCGCAAAAGCACTTAAGATGGACGATAACAGTAAACGGAACATCAAAGCAGCATTCTTTTACGCTACAAGTGCCTGCCGCGATCGACGAAATTCATAGATTTCACGACATACACGAAAAGGACTCGGCATTCCCACACAGTAACAACGCAAGCTGAGAGCCACTTTACCGTCAGCTGTAGCGCGGCGGTACATCCATGGATTTAGAATACCATGTATATCTTACATATATCGACGAATACTATACGGCTCTCGTTTAGAAGGTTTTCCGTAACTCGGCACGTGCCAAAGGGGGCCCGACGAGATTCCCAGCCAGACTAAACAGAATGATGACAGGATTCCCGACGCCTGTCTCCCAAACCAGCTCCTGAGGCTGCCGAGGGGCTCGGATTCCAACAGCGGCCGCCCTGGACGGAGCCGGCCTCCCAAACTAGCCGGCCGGTCTCCCAAACCAGCACTTGAGGCTGCCGAGGGGCTCGGATTCCAACAGCAGCCGCCCTGGACGGAGCCGGCCCCCCAAACCAGCCGGCCGGTCTCCCAAACCAGCCCCTGAGGCTGCCGAGGGGCTCGGATTCCAACAGCAGCCGCCCTGGACGGAGCCGCCCCCCCCCCCCCCCAAACCAGCCGACCGGTCTCCCAAACCAGCACCTGAGGCTGCCGAGGGGCTCAGATTCCAACAGCAGCCGCCCTGGACGGAGCCCGTCCGTCGCTGTTCTAGGTCAGCGAGCTGTCCGTGGCGGAGGAGGGCCGGACCGGGCGCCGTCGCCGCCAGCACGTGCACCTGCTGTCCGCGCGAGGCGCTGTACACCTGGCCCACCGCGAACGGCTCCAGCCTCGGCAGACCAGACCCGGCGTTCAGCAGGCGGTTGGCCGGCTCTGCCGCGCACAGGAGACGGACACGGTCAGAGGGTGACACACAGGAGACGGACACGGTCAGAGGTGACACACAGCAGACGGACAAGGTCAGAGGTGACACACAGCAGACGGACACGGTCAGAGGTGACACACAGCAGACGGACACGGTCAGAGATGACACACAGCAGACGGACATAGTCAGAGGTGACACAGCAGACGGACACGGTCAGAGGTGACACAGCAGACGGACACGGTCAGAGATGACACACAGCAGACGGACACGGTCAGAGATGACACACAGCAGACGGACACGGTCAGAGGTGACACAGCAGACGGTTACAGTCAGAGGTGACACACAGGAGACGGTCACGATCAGAGGTGACACACAGCAGACGGACACAGTCAGAGGTGACACACAGCAGACGGACACGATCAGAGGTGACACACAGCAGACGGACACGGTCAGAGATGACACACAGCAGACGGACACGGTCAGAGGTGACGCACAGCAGACGGACACGGTCGGAGGTGACGGACAGCAGACGGACACGGTCAGAGGCAACACACAGCAGGCGAGCACGGTCAGGGATGACACACAGCAGACGGCAGCGGTCAGGGGTGACACACAGCAGACGGACACGGTCAGAGATAACACACAGCAAACGAACACGGTCAGGGGGGGGGGGGGGGGGGAACACGGCAGACAGACACGGGCAGAGGTGACACACAGCAGACGGCAACGGTCAGAGGCAACATACAGCAGACGAGCACGGTCAGGGGTGACACACAGCAGACGGCAACGGTCAGGAGTGACACACAGCAGACGGCCACGGTCAGGGCTGGCACACAGCAGACGGGCGCGGTCGTCGCAGACGACCGACAAAAAACGACAAAACAACAAAAAACGACAAGACGGCAAAAAAAAATGGCTGAATCCGAGTGGCACACAGCTGCGGACCAAAGTCGGCCCGCACCCAGCACAAGACCGGGGCCAGCGGCGCGCTTAGTAGAGGACCACGGCGCGGCCCGGACGTCTGCATCCACGCTCACGCCATGGGGGTGTACTGTCGTTTTTGTATCACCCATGGAGGGGGGGGGGGGGGGGTAGCGGCACTGCAGCCACGAAACAGTACATGCAAAACAGCCAGCCAAGCAGTGGACATTTATCGTCAGCAGGGGTGGATGATAGCTGTTACTTTCTGGAGCTTGTCACGGACTAAGAACGCGAACACGGGGCCGTCGCAGTGAATTTTGGCAGGTGAGAAAATAATTGCAACTTTACTTTCCAGTATTTCTGCCACACTTCACCCAAATTTTACGCACCGGTTCCTAAGCCCGAGATATTGCAAGATGTGTGTCAATGTGGCACAATGTCACAGCCCTCATGCGCTGCACAGATTCCTGCTCTTGCTGTGTGACAGGTGTCAGACATTCTATATGTATGCACGCTAATGCATGCCATACTGCATACGTAATGGAATGTGTTATTACTGTGTCACACATGTCATATGTTTATACGGAAGGTGAGTCACATAATGGTAGGAAGACGTGACCCACGGCGGGCACGCAACTCGGGGACGCCGTGGAAGATCAGAGTAGGGACGCAGCAGCGGAACGGACCAGGGACACCGCGGAAGGTCAGAGCAGGGACGCAGCAGCAGATCGGACCAGGGACACCGTGGAAGATCAGAGCAGGAACGCCGCGGAAGAATCAGGCACGGACGCAGGGCAGATCAGACCAGGGACACCGCGGAAGACCAGAGCCCGGACGCAGGGCAGATCAGACCGGGGACGCCGCGGAAGATCAGAGCACGGACGCAGGACAGATCAGACTGGAGACACCGGGCCAGATCAGCCCGGGAGGCGGCGACAGCGTCACTCAGGACAGCCGTGGCAGCGCTGCCCGGAACCGTGGCGGCGCCGCTTCAATTTAATTTCTATCAATCAACTAATGGCAAGCTTCACTTCAATCGTCACACAGCCAGAGCGGGTGGACTTTAAGGCATTTCGAGCGAACAGCAGCAGCAGCAGCAGCAGCAGCTGTGTACTCGGCGTCCGGCCTGGTCGGCAGGCGGGCAGCGGGGGCGCACCTTTGTTGGCCGGTATGTACCGGCTGAGCCGGACGGTCGGCAGCGGCAGGAAGCCGCCCGTCAGAGGCATCACCTCCAGCTGCAGCGAGTGGCGCGTGTCCGGGCCCATGTTCAGCACACCTGTCACGGAGAGGGTGAGCGTCGGCCACACAGGAGGCGCTGACCGCGCAGCGAGGCGGCGTGGGTCGCTGCTCTCCCACAGGCTGTCAATGTGATCCTTCTCTTCGGATAGGCAGACAGCGGCCAGATGCCTTAAATCCTGGTCCAGGAATCCGAGCCGTCAAAGGTCAAGACTGCCTTTTCCTATCACTTGAGGAGGGGGGGGGGGGGGGGGGACCTTCACAGGTCCTGGGTTAGAGTCATTTTACGCGGAGTGCATTAAGGTAGCGCTCAAGTGCACTCACATTACGCATCCAAATGATTGGTAGAACTTCCTTCTTACAGTGATGCAAGGTCACGAATGCGCCAAATCAAGTGTCCACCTCAAAGTAATGTTAGCACACCTTTTCCAGTGCACCGACGTCAAACAAATCACAACACAGGTGCGAACGCTCGAATCCATGACAGGCGCGCGCACCAGCCTCGCACGTATTTCACAAGCTCCCGGCCGGGGCTGTCTAGGTCATACCAGGTCACGACACAGCGCGGGCAGCCCACTGACCTGAGCTGCGTCCGCAGACGGCCACATGTTCTGGTCGGCCAGCACCTCGTACATGACGGCGCGCAGGTCGGCGCAGCTGTCCTCTGCGTCACGGTCACGTGCAGCTGGCAGATGGAAGCCGGACCGGCAGAACTCGGCCCCCTTCAGCGGCTCCATACGGCACGTCACGCTGAACAGCGTCTGCGGCACGGGCGCGCGCCAGCCGTCAGCTGCCATCAACGAACGACAGCTCCGAGCAGACCCAAACGTCCCCATAGTCCAACCAGCAGCAAGCTACGTCAGGAAGAGGACAGCAGCGTCTGGTAATTTCAGCTGGCACTCTAGGGTGCTTTTTGCACGATTTGCATTGAGCACTGCAGTGCCCATGACACCAGTGTCTAGAAGATAGCACAGGACTGTACCGATCCATTGAGGGTGACGACAGATTAGTTTAATTCTCCGACGACGCACGAACCCAGCCAAGGCAGCGAACCATTTACATACAAAATACTTACTGTTGCGTTGATCACGGGATTCGCAGCGTTACATGAACATATACGTACATTCAACCTTTGACCACACATTGACCTGTTTCTACATCCTTTTCAAACGAGCTGTCGGTCCTACCTCAGGCTGAGCCCTGCGCAGCCTCGTCCGTCTCGCTCAACAGCCCCGAGCCAGAACCACTCGGAGGGCGGCCCATCACGCCAGCGTTCCAAAGTTCATCTCGTATGTTGTGCAGGATGTAAATACAAACTCATCATACCAGAATCTTGGCTCTCCGGCGACCCCGCACGCCATTGGCAGGCGCTAATCCGTCGCCCTTTGACCCCGGACCCGGACATCTGACCTGTCCAGACCATTTGTCAAGCTTGAGGCGCTTGGATACTGGGCTAACAGCAGCCTCGTTCGATGCTGATTGGCCGATTTTGAGCAAGGGCAGAGGCGACAGGCTCTGAGCCCCAATCCGGGTGTAATAGCATGAAAAATATCGACATCTATGCCATCCAAGGGGCCGAATATTGGAACGCTGCCACCGCGCTGTCGCCGGCCGCACGGGTGGTACGGACTGTCTGGACGCCGCGCGCCGGAGCCGCAGAGATCACCGGGGCCGCGCCCAGAAAAGCCCCTCGGCTCGACCGGCAGGCCGCCAGCTCGTGCCGGCGCCGACTGACCCCTGTAGTCGGCGACGGTGAAGTCGAACTTGAAGCGCTGCTTGGAGTCGGCGTCCACGGCGCGGTAGTCGACGCAGAACTGGGCGCGAACGGGCGGCGTGGCCTCGTCCAGGCCCATCTCCCAGAGGTAGGAGACGCTCCGGTCACTGCACACCACCTGCAGCAGACACCGGTCGCTCAGTCCTCACACCACACACAGCCGCTCCATCTCCCAGAGGTAGGAGACGCTCCGGTCACTACACACTACCTGCAGCATACACCGGTCGCTCAATGGTCACACCGCAATCAAGCCGCTCCATCTGCCGTGGAAGACCTGGATTGGTGACATAGGGGGGCTTTGTGTGATGTGACCCAGTTAGACGCTTGGTTCTATTCGGCGCCGGTTTCACCTGCTCGAGATTTCGACGTCAGCCGGTTGCAAGCAGCCCTCACCAGCACATTACCGTATGATATGTCCTATGCTCAAAAATGTCCATGTTTAAAGACTCGGTTCGAACGTTTGAATGGAAATATTTTTGGGATGCGAGGCACACTAAGCAGTGCTCGTTGCGCGAGCCCTGGCCATCATCCAATCGTGAAATGTCGGGTCAACGGCAGAATATGATGTTTATTATATACACAATTATAAGTTTAACGTACCGCAATGTTTGGTAAGGTTCGCATTGCCCTATGGCGTCACAAAATCCTAAGCACTAAGCACTGCTGTACTGCTGCACTAGCACTAGTACTGCTGCTGCCACTGACTGCGGTCAGTGGCAGCAGCAGTCAAGGGCAAACAGCGAATACCTTAAACCATCCCAACTCAACCAGGGTGGGTGGATCGGAACGCTCGCTCTAACCCACTGACCTATCCGGACGGACAGACGGACGGACGGACGGACGGCTATTAAAATAATGATTGCGGCTATTGACGGCTGTTGAAAAATTGCTGCGTGGGATAAAAGTGTACTGAAAATGCAGCGGAAATATGTCTGCGCCCCACAATCCTCCGGAAGCGGGTGTAACTCACCACGCTCTCCGCGTTGGCGTTGAGGGAGGTGAGCGTGACTGGGGCGTCGTTGATGACGACAGCGCTCGGCTGCGTCAGCTCGAACGTCGTGTCGGTTCAGGCCGTGCATCATCACCTGGCGGCGGCGGTGGCGGCGGCGGCTCGGGTCAGGTCAGCGGTCACCGTGCTGGCCCAGCCACCGATCAAAGCCCGCCATCGGCGGATCACTCTACACAGCGCTCACAGCACCCTATGAGTGAAACCGAACAAAAAAATACGACGCAGGACGGCAAAACTAGATAGCCCCAGTTCTTGATATCCCAAGCGGTGCAAACATGATCCGTGAACAGACAGGGGCCATCGGACAACTGGGAGACCTTTCTGCAGTGCGTAAGTTCCTACCCTAATTCCCCAGTCTGTCCCCGACTGCCGGGCGCTGGTACTATGCGGTCGTCGCGGCCAGAAGTCAGCAGCCTCCGGCCGATCCGCGGCCGCCGGCCACCAAGCGCCCTTCACTGTTCGCGCGGCGTTGGCGGCCGAAGGCGGCTATCACGCACATACACTGCGGGTAGGAAGGCGCCTGCTTGGCCAGGCATCTCACCTGAACAAACTTCCTGACTTGGGCCGTGTGCAGCCTGAAATTGACGGAGAAGGGCAGCAGGAAGTAGAGCTCCGCTTCCACCGGTAGCGAACTCCAGGGACAGAAGATGTTCACCTGAAAACCACATCAGCATTCACATCACGTTTCACGCTGTCCTTTTGTTATAAAAAGTCACGTTTCGACAAAGATCCCAGTATCTCCCGCACCACCTCACGACGGGGCATCATCATTCATTGCGAGATCTCGCAGCGGATCCGCGTGCGGGCGGTGCGCCGCCGCCGTCTGCT
>NW_023596592.1:114240-145710 GCF_011947565.3 Pollicipes pollicipes | reverse complement strand
GTAATAAGTGGTCACATGCTCTCCTTTATTATTATTCCATAAGCGAACCAAAAACTTTGGGACGGAGATCCAAGCCATGGGGGCTGCGGGTTAGAATGCATGAAAACTTTTGAAACCTTGCGAAACTTTTGCCACTGAACATACGCACGTTCTCACCCCCTATGTCATGTAGCTATCTGGTCCAGATGATAAGAACTTGGCTGAGAAGTAGCTACGACACTGCGATGATAGGTTTCCGCCTCCATGGAGCAGCGGACGTTCGTCCGCTTTGGAGGACAAGTGGATTATTTCTTTCCAGTCAACTTCCAAGGACCAATGTTAAATTTTCCCAAATTTATGAGCCTTAGCCCCTACCCTCATCTCCAGTTCCGGCTCC
Source organism: Pollicipes pollicipes (assembly GCF_011947565.3). Lineage (NCBI taxonomy): Eukaryota > Metazoa > Arthropoda > Thecostraca > Pollicipedomorpha > Pollicipedidae > Pollicipes > Pollicipes pollicipes. The sequence continues at coordinate 145,334 of NW_023596592.1, read as the reverse complement.
CCCATACTTTACCTTACCCTTACGGTGTTGTAACCCGACGCGTAAGGTATTTGCAGACAATAATCATTTACGGGAACGACTGTTATTAAATACTGATGTCTCGTCCGTTTCTTTCATCGAATTTTGAAGGTGGCCTTCGACCTGGTTCCAACCCTATCAGAAACTTGTGGTGCCACCCTTGTTGAGGGCAAATGAATGTCCGGTGGGCCAATGCATGCCTAAGGCAGGCAGCTTCCAGAACGGTTGTTTTCTGTTTTGGTGTGGTGTAAGGAAAATAATTTGGAACTAGATACTTTGGCAGGTGTTCGATGTACAGTAGTGTTGCTGATCATAAATGTGCAGCAAAGCGGGCATACAATCAGCTCATAGTCAGTCACGCGGGGGACAGCCGGTCCAGGGCGGCGGCCACTGGCAGCGCACTGGAGCAGGACTCAGAGAAGGAATATCTGAAAGCGGGGCCGTCATTATGTCACTTGTTTTTAAGGAAAAACTCCGATGTCTTTTTTGTCACTTTTTTTGAAAATTTGTATCTGAAGCTTCCGAATTGCTTGCACCTTAAATGTAGCGACAAGTCTTATCCCTTCCAAACGGCCGGGAGATCTAGTGCATGAAAACTCTGGCGCACTATGGCACATTGATTTACATCCAAAATTCTGACCAGCCTGTGCCCAAGTGGTATTTTGACCTCTACCCTGAGTGAAATTCCTCATGGAATTTTGCAGCCCTATAGAAACAACGTTGGAATGGACTTGCTTAGAGATAGATAGCCTTACTTACCGAATGTCCCAGATGAATCGAATAGATAAAATCGTGTCCTCATAGGAAACGGCTGCAGATGTATGTCTAACACAGCAGTCATGATTACTATTCATTAGATAATTATTTCTCAAATGTTTGTGTGAATTAAGAGCGGACAGTTCCTCCATCTCTAGCCCCCCCCCCCCCCCCCCTCTTTCCCCGGTCGCCTGCCTCGCTTCCCAGTAATTTGTTACAGCATACTCTGAGCCTCCCCCCCCCCCCGCTTTGAAACGTTCCTTTGCCTATGGGTGTCTAATTCCTGACTCCCGAAGCTGTCGCTGTCCCTGGCTTGCTTCAACTGCTGGCAACTGCAATAAACGTGGCAGTTAGTCCCTGCATTAACTTGAAAGCTCCGCTTGAACGAAGTCTCTTGACCTTGTCACGCTCGGCCGTCCGAACTCGTCAAATAGGTGTGGGGTTCAGTGTCCCACCTACCGCCGCCTGGCCGCCGCCGACGCCGACAGCTGCCGCCGCGTCGAGCTGTCCTGTCGGTCTGCGGCCGCGCCCAGTCGGCCGCACCATCTGTGTGCGCGGTCACCGTGGACGTTATTGTCGACCATAGGCTGCATGGAGGCGCTGAATACAGGTGGCAACGACCCCGTCTCGAATAAACGCGTCACAAGGCACCCATGTCACGTCGCCATTGCTCGGTGCAGAAATTAATTAGCCGAGTGGACATTAGCTGTGGCCGCAATCTAGAGGCAACACATTACAGGTTCTTCCAGTGGGCTGGCTAGTCAATGACGGCTTTCGGCGTCAGCAAAATAGCCTCAAGGAGGCTGTCTGTAAACAGAGTTACGCGTTGAGGCGGAGAGACATCGTAGACCATAGACGAGGCGTAACAGGGCAATTTTAGTTTTATTTCGTTTTCTTATGTACTAGGGCAACTTTAAGTCACGTATTTGGACAGCATAACGTTAAGCACACGTGTGGTTGCAAATCGTGCTAAAATTTTACGCTTAAAGGATTCAAAGCATTAATACCGTATGCCGTTGGCTTGGCCAAATGAAAAACGTGGCATGAAGTTATTTGTGTCGCGCGATGCAAAAGAGATAAACAGAGAAGTATAGGGACGGAAGGTAAATACTTAATTAAGCTAAGGTCAAGTGCACTTATGAGTCAAACGGACGATACCGTTTTGGGACGCTGCGCTTAACACAGTGTAGCCGTGCGTAAGGGAGGGGAAGTGGTGCCCGGCGTGACCAGCGAAGGAGGCCTCGCAAATGAGCAAATATTTTAAAAAGTATTCTATGGGCAGGCCCAAGCACGCTTGCATGTGGAGTCAGCGTTGCAACACTACAGAATGCAACACAAAAAAGCGACACGGTCACGAAGTTTTTTCATCCAGCCTCTATTCCCAACGGTCTTTATAATCCTAATAACAGCGGCACACGTTATTTGCCGGCACGTGAGATCGGTAAATTGCACATACGTCTGTCACTTCAGTTACCATCGTCTACCGGCATTACCATTCGTCTTCACACTCGAACACGGACCGATTCAATTCCGGCTGGCTTAGGGTGCCTGTTCCTCTGCAGTTGCACCCCTCCCCCTGCTACTGCGCCCCGGGATTTATGACAGGAACTGATTAGCATTTACTGCACCGCGAATGGGTGCACCGGTGCGGAAATTTGGTGCTTAAGCTAAACAAGGAAAGGTAAAATATCTGTTTGTGTGTTGCTGTCGCCGCTTTCCTGTTTAGAGGACGACCTCAAGATCAATACGCTCAGTCTAACTTTTCAACGATAAAAGCTCCTTTTGAAAGACCTTCTAAGCCATTATTTCACGACGGCTGTTGTCGCGCGCCACGTGCCCGACGCCAAGTGCCAGCTGCAGGGGCAACTCCCCTCGGTTTGATGGAACCTGCAGCACAGGCCATTCTGTCGATGCTCTTGTAGGTACCTTGTTTTACATGGTGATTCTGAACAAGGATGGACGTCCTTGTCTGTGTTCGCCCCTTCCATTTTGACCGCATCTTGATCCGCCCTATTAAGCACCAAGGAAACCCTTGTCATTTCCGGGCAAGACGTCCGATGGGTAGATCACTAGGGGACACCTTTTTTCGCACAGGAGCTGAAGGACTATTCTTTTATTGCGCGGAGTGCTTGCCGGCTCCATCTGGCGACGCAGAGACGGTAGTGCCCTGGTCGATACGGAAGCCATAAATGATCAATCATACATTGGTCGCCTGTCTGACACCGGAGACTGTCCCTCCCTGAGCCGGCCATTTGACCATGGATAGACGCAAGGCCGTCACTGATTCATAGATACAGAAATATTCCTTATCACTGCAGTTGTTAAATAATTTGCAGACTCCAGATCGGTATAACAGATCCCTGGCTGAATTCGGATGGAGAACCCTCAGTTCAGCCTCATCGTAAACTTCCACTCTCCTTGTCAGAGGGCCCCGACCAATGCAAGAGACTCTCTGGCGTTTGGAATGCCGTCCCTCTCCTGTTCAGAAATCGTTACCCAGGCCGAATCGGGGCCTTTTGCCGATACAGGATCCTCTGTTAAGCACTGTGGGCCCCTGACCTAGAAAGGGCCCTTATTCCTTCAGGGGATCCCGGCCAAAGCAAATCGCGCGTCCCGGCCTTGCCCCTGCTCGGCAGGTGGGCCTAAGGGCTCAGACCGAAACAAAGCCGACTGCTCGGTTTGGTGGTCTCTGATCGAAAAGAGGCCCGCTTTGTCCCCGGTGCCCCCAATCGGTGTAAGAGGCCCTCTCACTGGCATCCCATGGGCCGGCCCTGCGAGCCGGGCTACTTAACGCAACCTACAGCCACGTGGTGTTCTGCAGTGGGGCACGATCGTCGGTGTCAAGGGGCCCATCGATCTCCTCTTCAGGCCCCTTCGAACACTGTCCTAGGCCGACTTTGCGTTCTTTGCCAACGCAGGACCCGTGTCAGGCACCGTGGTCCCCTGACTGGCACAGGAGCCACGGCCAGGCGTGTAGCCTGAGTCTTGGCAAAAAGCGGGACAGGGCTGACAAAGGCCCCCTGATAGTGAAAGACGCCAAATAAAAACGAAGAAGTCTCCGGAAAAGATCCATTTCTTTATAAGGACACGCGCCCTTTCCCATTTTTAATTTTTCCTTCTTTAACTGGAATAGAAGCCAGAAGCCACAGCCAGATAAATTCTATCGGCACTGCATAATCAATGAAGTGAAGAAACCATGCGTTGAACAATTGCGTGAAGTAAATCGCCGCCCCCCCCCCCCCCCATTTTGCAGTGGTCCGGTAAATTCTTTTTGAAGTGATCGAGCTCAGAAGCTCCACCAGCATTTTATCTGGATTCTACAGGGGTATTACGGACCCCGAGAAAGAAGATTGTCAATCGAAATTGGTCAACAATTTGTGTTAACATGGCCAAGCCATGTTTGCCTGAAAATGTTCAACATTCAATCAGAATCAGTTAGAGACGCAACTTATGTAACGTAGCTTCCAACCTCCGCGCTCGCAAACCTTAGCAGCTAGGACCTCGACGTCAGGCGTTGCAGTCTTCATAGGCCGCGCGGCATCGACCCCGTGACTAATATTACCCCGTGGTCAATGAGTGGGCGAAAGTGATGACGCATCTGAAAGCGCCTTTGAACACTTCATGACAACAAATCGTACATGTAGAAGATAGCCCGTGCGTACATTTTACCCACGCGATTTTTTAGATTGGTGATAATCACGGACCAGGCTTCACAGCACCGTGAAGTGGCGCCGGAATCTGGTGGTGGAACTGGAGGAGTATATGTTTTTTTGTGCTGCTTTGGCAGATTATCTGTCCAGGGGAAAATCTTATAGTTGAAAAGATACGCCCAGTCTACTCCTTGAGCGGTGCGACTTAATTTGAAAGACATTCAGAACCGTTACTTCACGGTGGTCGTTCTCGCGCGTTCAGTGCCCGCTGTATGGCGTTACTTGCATTGGTTAACGTCGTTCGGTTTTTCAGAGTACCCAGAACATCGTTGTCCCTGCTCCCGAGGTTTCGGACGCGCAGGCTCAAACCTTTTAGTGTAATGGTTTGGCTGATGAACTCTGCGCACAAAGTTATTGCTCTCAGGCGAACATGGGATGATCTCACTCGTTTTTGAACTCGTTCCGATCCACTCTGTTGAACCCTAATGAGGCCCTCAATATTGTTGCGGGCAGGCGTCCCCATGAGTAGAACACTAGAGGGTACATATTGTTCCCGGTCAAGGGCTTGAAGGGCCATTCCGTTCCAACGTGGAGTGCCTTCCGCCTGCCATTCTTGCGACACAGTGTGGGGTCCCTTGGTCGATTCGGGGGCCCTTAGAGGAATACCTCATATCACATTGGTCTCCCCCCCCCCCCCCTGTCCTGTCGCGGGAGATCTTCTGACCCGCGCAGTTGGCCCCTCATTGACGCAGGAACCCTCACTGACGCAACAACATCCCTGATCGCTGCAGGTGGTTCAATAATCGACACATAGACACCAGTTCGGCTTAACGGGCCCATGCTAGAATGGGTTGTAGGGCCCACCGTTCGGTGCTGGGGACCCTGGCTGGCACAGGACCCTTCCATTGTCCTCAATGTGAGCACCCATCATGTGCTCGTATGTTTACTTTCATTATCCGAAGGCCCGATCAACGCAGGAGGCCCTCTGTCATTCGGGTCCTGCCCCGTCCCTGTTGAGCAAATTTTCCCCGGACCGACTTTGGGCGACTGCCACCACAGGATTCCTGCTAGGCACTACAGGTCCCCGACCGACACCCCCAGATATCAGACGCCTGAATCATGCAAATCTCAGCCTCATCCATGGCTCGTGCTTGAGAAATGGGTTCCCAAGGCTCAGACGACACGCAGCCGACTGTACGGTGTTGGTGATCTCTGGCCGAAACAGAGGCCGCACTGTCCCAGCGGTTCCCAATCGATGCAAGAGGCCCTCTGACCGACATTTGGGGTCACGGCTTTACAGACAGAAAGGCATCCTTAATGTAACAAACGACCGGTCCTTTGGGGCCGTGACCTCACCTCAAAAGGACGATGGGCCTTTCAATCGGTCCTTGATCTTTGGTCCCTGGGGCCATTCAAGCAAAGCCCGTGAGCAACTCGGGGCCACAACCAGCATATGACTCTTTGTTAGGCGCTGTGAGTCCCTCACCGACACAGGGGCCTAAGCCATTGTTTCAGGGGCCGAAACCACTGCAAATCGTGGCCCCTAACCCTCCTTTTGCTAGAAATGTTCCCCCAGAGTTCAGACTGACAGGGAGCCAACCGTTCGGCGGTCGTGATCTCTGGCCGACTGAGACACTCCCCCCCCTGGGGGGGGGGGGGTCCTCAAACGGTAGAGGGAGGGGAGGGGGTCATAGGGGGCACGTACCCCTATGACCCCTTGCCTGCGGTACTGGCCCCGGCCAATGTAAATCGCGGGCCGTAATCTTGTCCCTGCCTGGGAAATAGGTCCTCAGTCCCACACCTAACGCGTGAGTAATCCGGTGGCGAATCTGTCGCGCATCACGCTCGTTAGGCCTCCTCCACAGCGTCGTAGTTTCGCAAAATAGGAAGGATGGGGCTGAGTGGGGAAAACCTAGCCCAAAATACACTAAGACTGTTTCTGGAGTTGGCCCCCTTTGATCCCAGCGTTATGATGTTTAAGCCCGCCCCCCACCCCCCTTGAATAGGGAATTACAATCCAGCTGTTATGCGTGGTCCTCGACCTGCCTCAAGAGAGATATTGTCGGAGGGCATCATTATCATGTACCTTGACGGCGATTGTCGAAAACCAGGTTTCGGGAATCAACGTAGATAGATTGATGTGACTTCGAACGTTGTTGCACGGGGGAGAAAAGAGGGTTAAGTTATGTGCGCGGCTCTTAAAGGCTGCCATCGAAACCCCCGGCTGGTAGCGGGCAAGGCGAGGTGTAGGCTGTAGCGAAGCACTCATGTTGCATGTAAGACGTGGGTAGTGCTACTTTGGTGATCATTGTTGGACGATTATCGCTATGGGTGTTAGCCGGCTGGTGTTGACCGTGGGGTCTGCGGTACCTTTTCCATTAAATATTCATGCCAGAATGAAGGTCAGCATACTCAATGGCTCTTCCCGAGCATATACAACTGTCATCTTGGTCAGGCTTTTGGGCATATTTATTCCACCAGTTTGTTTTTCGCGTTCCAGTAGCACGTTGTGACCAATTGACCCAGCTTTCTGCAATGCGTAGAACTCATAGCATCGTTGAATAATGCCAAAAAAACGCTCAGACCATAGCACAAAATACAGACCAGTGCCCATAAGCCGTATCAAGAGGTGTCATTACGTGCATCTAGCATTAGGAAGAACAGAAAATACTCAAGTAGTTATGACGGTACGAGAGCAAAGCTTTTAAAATGTGGTTACCTCAGTCGGCATCACTCAACTGAACGTGAGATCGCATTGCTCATTTTATTTGTTCTTTCTAGCTTAACGCAATGCCTAAAAAGGTTGGGGGAGTCACCGCAGGGAAGAATTGGCAATTGGGTAGAACAATGGTCTACCCAAAACAGCACAAATCGACACTTGTGTCCCAGTTGTCTGATCAGTTATTGTTTTGGACAGCGGATTCGGTAATTCCTATTAACAGTGGCCTAGTATTAAAGAACGAAATGTAGTAAACTGAGCAGTATAAAAAGGACCAAAACAGATCTTTTTTCTGCCAATCAGTTTTAAATAAGCTTGATCTTCTCTTTTCGTGGTTCACTGTCATTATTTTCGGCTGTCTTTCCATCATCAAAATTTCGATGCCCACAAACAAAAAAGTTCGTGAAACTAGCCGCAACTTTCAAAAAGGGACATAAGCTGCGCTTTGGCGACAAACATCACCAATGGAGATAATCTGCATCGGAATTCGTTGGAATCACGGCTGCTCGATCAGTTTGCACCGCTCCAGACAATGGTCTGAGACTCCACAATCTGCTGCTGGACGATCGACGGTGAGTGGTCCGATCGAATATAGAATAGCACTGTTGAGAGTTAAGAGCTTCTGGCAGGTGTCTGATGATGAAGTACTCCCTTAAATCTGCGTGCTTTACATCCATTCGAAAGCTCTCCTTTCTCAGCATGCAAGTTATCCATGATGTGAATGCCAGCCAAAAAACGCTGGCGGCCTTGAACATGTATGTTGTTGTGACAGAATTATGTTCATAATTTCACCACCACGTGTGCAGAATACCTCAGTGCTCCCAGCTAGGTGAGAGACTACCACAAATTTGAGAGCCATGCAGTGGTAATAAACCAAAATGAAATAAGGGTCATGCTGCATGGCTGCCTAATGGTTCAAAGATTAGATGGAGATTGTCACAATAATACTGGTGAATTGTCTTACCCCCTGAATGATTCCAGTGTAGTGTTCACATTTGGGTGACAACACTTGTTTGTTTGTGGTAGAACCCAGTTGATTATGGTTATTGTTTTCAGGGATACATAGGAGAAGAAAATATCACTAGTACCTTTGGCATATAGCTGCTGAGCTGCATCACCTTGAAAAGTGGCACCATGGATGAAGATGATTTACTTCCTTGTGTGAGTAGTAGTGGCATATGTGCATAGTAAGTCATGATTAGTTGGACATGCTTGAAGAAACCAACTAACTACAGGTCTCAACAGTCACAGGCAGTTGTTGTGTGACCAATCACAGTTGTCCCCCAAAAACTGGCAGTGGGGAGTAGTTTTCTGGTATTTGATGTGCAATGAGGGTGTGAAACAACATGAGGTATAGAAGTCTTTTGATGAGACAATTCTGGGCACAAACAACCACTGTTCACATAGCCTTGAAGCCTCATCACTTCTAACACTAGTGCAACAGATGAAAGGTTGCTTGTCTGATACAGTTTATATTCAGTAAGTAACACACCAAACATTTTCAGGTGGTGACATCCCAGGCTCCCGACATGCAAGCATGAATGTGGTTCTTGGCTGTGACAACAATGCTGTCCTTCATGCGGTTGACTATGGAGCCAAAACTGGAGCCATGGAGAAGTCTGGTAATCTTCATTGTATTTGAATGGACTTAGACATGTTACTAAGCATGCATCTAGTGAATATTCCACAAGAGCATTGGATATGCCTTTTACAGCATCTGTTAAGCCCCATTCTTCTGTGAGTTAGTTCTCTGCATATTGTAGCATAGAGTGTTACCAAGTCTGCATTCATTTAACCTTCTGCATGAGATTGGATGTCTTGTAAGGTGTTAAACAGACAGGTGTGGAGGATCAATTTGACCCTGAATATTTTAAAAATAACTCTTGAATGGTGTAGCCACACTGCAACAGACATTGTACAGCTGAAGGCACCTGAAAAGTCCATCTCTTGGCATGCCAAAATGATATGCCTCATAAGGCAGCTGACCTGTAGTAGGCTTAGTCCAGGCTATGGCTGTCAATGGTGGCAGTTCCTATGGGATCGTCCAGTCGGGTTTTACAAGTGATACAAGTGTTAGGCGAAGCCATACACGCTTGAGATGGTTCCTCAACAATTGCAATTAAGATTATGGCCAATTCACTTGAACTCAGGTCAGGTATGAAGATCATATCAAAGTTCAAACCTAACTGCCACATTACTGGAGAACTAGGATTATGGGACAGTTTTTCATGCTCATTTTGAATCCCTGGATTACAGGAATGTCAACAGACAACTGACGTAGAGTAATGGCTTGATTCAAACACTAGTGACCTTTAACTTATACGAGGTGCCTAAGGTTCAGGTTTTGGAATTTTCCTTTCGACTTGGGCTGGAATTTGATTCCGCAATCTCAAATTGACCATCGACACAAATGGACTAGCAACGTAACAAAGGTTCAGATTTTTACATCGATATAGACTCAAGTCAAATTGAACCGACTGAAGATCACGTGACAAAAACAGTGTTGTGGCAGTGATCATGGACTATTGCAGCGCCAACCGACCTTGCTGAATGCAAATCGCGTGGAATGAACATTGCATGGTGAACTGAAAACTGTATCGAATGGGATAGTCACATTCAGTTAAGTGTCCGCATGTTCCTAAAACAAAACGTTGACCTGGGTCATTTTAGGTCAGTGGTGAATTCTGGCCTTTTCTTTGTGCATATATATATATATATATATATATATATATATATATATATATATATGTATATATGTATATATATATATACATATATATATATATATATATATATATATATATTCCCTGCCATTCTACAAATACGTCAAATTTGGCGCGGCTTTGCCGCGCCCTTCGGAAACCATTGCGGAAAATCATCGGGGGGGGGGGGCAATTTGACCTCCACCCGAGCGCGTGTCAAAAGCATACTAAAATACGTATGGGAGTGTGTGTGGAGATGGGGGAGGGGAGGGGGTACATGGTACCTAAACGTCTTGATACTTTGCTGGCAGTTGCACCTTTTTTGGTTTTTTTCTTGCTGTGCTGGTGAAGACGGCTAACAGTCGTGCGCTAGAAAATACGTATAGTGCGATCAGGGAAAGGGTGCTTTTCCGATGAATCGTTTAGAAACATTCGTTGTGAAAATTAGCGGTGCTGAGCATCGCTCAATGGTCCGAGACGGACGGTTCGTTCGGACGGCCAACACAATGTCTTTAGATAATACACCAACAAATTATTACCAGCGAGGATGCCGGGTAAGCCTTGTTTCTCCTTTCAACAGTACATTGACTTTTTTAAACTTCTTTCAACAGTGGGCTACCTTGCTTTTTGTCTCATTTAAACTTCTTTCAACAGTGGGCTACCTTACTTGAACTATGGTGAAATTCTTCTTAATAGTGCTGGCCTGGTTTTGAACATTTTCATGACGAAGTGGATTTTTCAGTTAAAAGTTTACATACATCTCATGTCTCGCTTTCCCCACAATCCAGCTGTTGGGCAGTGTTTGAGGTATCACGCCGCTGTAGATGATATTTCTCATTCGAACAAATTCAAGCAATCTGTCTACTGAACGTGTCGTTCGTGTGCCTCTAAAACGAGCACCGTCAACGCTTCTGATAGCTGCGTACTTTAAGTAATAGGTGGGGAACGTGTTGGCTGTAAGATTGAGGCTTGGCCCAGCGGGTCGCAGATGTCATGATACCTGAAGAACCCAATCTACACAACCAGTTGAACAAACGTGGCACAGTTTAACTTAACAAATGTAACATAACTTTTTGCTTCCGTATGTTACGTGACGTTTGTTTGGTTTAAAGAAATGTTGCACATTTGAAGATATCGAGGCAAACATCAGTTATGATGAAAAAGCCCACTTGAAACTTTTGGTAAAGTATTTAGCGCAAAAGACGTCTGGATAACAAAATTTTACAATTCAGTTCATATTCTGCTCAATACATCATCGTTTCATTACGATATGACTTTTTATGACGTCAGAGCCGTTGTCAGACTGGCCGTGCCAGAATTGCCACTGTAGCGGACGGGCTGGCTCGCCTGCAGTACTCAAACTCACTCGCCGCAAGGTGGCTGGTTAATCTATGCATGTAAAAAACCGACCATTGCTATGTGCGCGTGTTTTGGTCCTTTCTCCTCGTGTTCTTGTATGTTTTGTCTTGATAGCACATTCGTTATTTGCACTTGCTTGCTCGGCTAGGGCGCTATTTCTAAGTTATTGGATTCAAACCTCATGTTCTTCGTAACTGGTAGATTTGTGCAAACGCCTGTATTATGGTGCTGTTCGTGATCGAGACCTGCATTTATTGCGTGGAGTTTATTGAGAGCTAACTGGTGTCCGTTGATGCGACAAGTCCTGCAGACGTACTTCAGACACGAAGGCGTTAATGGCCATTGTGAAGATAAAACTTATGTGACGTTTCTTTGACGTCGTACATCGCTGGGTGACCTGGAGTTAGGCGCGCACTGTGCGCACTGCTTACGCAAGTGTCACTACACTGCACTGCAAATATGGAGACTCATAAACCTCGGCATGGGCGGAATTCGTGGGGATTCAGCACATTTGTGTTTGCGTGGTACTGCGAAAAATGCAGGGCCTAAAATTCAGATTTTTGGGAATGTGAATCCTGTCACCTTCCACTGGCGGCTGTTATGAACTCCTCAACCCCCACAGTTGAGATGGATAGTTGCTGGTAGCAGGAGCCCAGCGAAGCCGATCCTGATAGGGCTTTCTGTAGTCCTGCTGCGCCAGTCCTCCATTCGTATGCTGCTCGATGGACATCGCAGCCCGCCCGCGTCTCACCGGAGCGCCGTCTGATTTCAGACGTGGCCCAGGGCGGCACCTGCGTGCGCGAGGTGTTCTGGAGCAGCGGCCAGTTCCCCGCCTGGTGGCGGCAGCTGGCCAACGAGTCGGCCGGCGTGTTCTTGGACGCGCAGGCGTTTGAGCTAACTGGCGACGAGACGGCGCTGCGCCAGAGCCTTCTGAAGCTCAGTCGGCGCTACAGGTGGGTGTCGGTGCCCCGCTCAGCCGGCGCGTTGAAGTATTCACCCGGCCAGTGTTCAGGTGCGTGTCAGTGTCCCGCCCAGCCGGCGCACTGTAATATTCACACGGCTAATCTACAGTGTCAGCGCCCCGCCCGGCCGGCGCACTGTAGTATTCATGCCGTGTTTCTGCGTTCCATAGTGGCACAAAAGAGCAATAGCTTCCCTTATCATTCCAGCACATTTTCGTGGTACTTGACGTGTTTAATGCCTCACTTGAAAGGGATCGCCTACGTGACTACTTGACCTGAAAATGAAGGTCTGTAAGTGTTGGCTTTCGTTCGAATGGCCCCAAACATTGCTGCGACCCGCGACAAATATCAAATGCGTTTTGGAGTTAACAGCAAGATGTATTTACGCCGCACAACACTACAGTACGCTCCGTGGGGTATCTAGTCCTGTAGGCCACGACTAACTGACGCGCGGCAGCATACGTGCGTGCTGTTGAAATGATGTGTTGAGTATCCCCCGAGCCGCTGCCACCCATACTGAATTACCGAGTCACAGTCGTATTGTGTCGTATAACATCCTTTGCTTCCCCCTCCCTCCCCCTAATATCCAACGGCAGTTTTGTTTTCGCTGTCAGCTCCGTGCGGGCCAGACCCAGTCCCTCTCGGGTAACAGCCATGCCCTGCGTCAGGTGTTATCGATGGGTCAAACCCCTTTATGTCGGGTTGATAGACGTTTGCTGCGGCCGGTTTCTGTCAGCGGGCGGACTTCGCTGCACCCTGTGTCTTGGGCAGTCCTGCTTGCGAACGATCCTCCCCCTCCGCTATCAGGGGTTGCGGCGTGGTCTGTCGCAGGCCCAGTGTAAGTGTCGTCCTCCCTTGCCTCGGATGGCATTGTCGTATCCCAGGCGCAGCGCGGTCTGTGTATGGCGGGAGCCTGTCCGGTCGGGGCTGGTGAACGCCGCATCCTGCCTCAGGTCGTGTCTGCGGGCCAGCATGGAGACGGTGTCGGCGACGGACGCGGCCGATGCGGAGATGCAGCGTCAGCTCCTGGACAGCATGGAGATGATCTGGCACCTCTGCGAGATCCTCCTCATCGAAAAGAAGCGAGGTGCTCACCTGGGGCCGAAGTTAATGTCTCATCCCCGAGGCGATGCAGGGCTGTTTGTCCGGATTTGGCTCGGGTATATCGGTGTAGCCACAAGCCGAAGCGCGCATAACATGCAGCTGAAGCGCCCGTGAGACCTTTGTTAACGAGCGAAGCCGCAGGCGAGCTAAGTCTGCCTGAGCAGTAAGACAGTTTTGAACTTCAGTATCTTGGCCCGGCCTTGACGCTGTCTAGGGACAATATTCACTCGTGAGTCATATAGGCCACACCGATGCGACTCACGGGTACGCGTTGGCGCCAGTTCCACGCAATATTTGGCGAATGCGGTGCTGAAAATGTGCTGCATAGATTGCAGGGCGTTTGCAAACAAAGCGTACGTTAATCAGGTGTCACTTGCCTGCAACATTGCAACTTGAGCAGCTTGTAGCCTCGCTTTCCGTTTAGCACGCGTGCCGCCGCCTGTGATGTGGTCTGACCGGCTGGACGCTGCCGCCCAGGGGGTGTGGTGCTGTACCAGCTGCTGGACTGGGTGCGCCAGCACGCCACACAGTTCGACAGGGCCGCCGCCCACGTCACCGAGGCAGAGGTGCCAGAGAGCCACCCCGAGTACTGGAACACGGTACGTGCCAGCCGGAGTATGGAAACATGCAAAATATCTTGCCTGCACTGCTGCGCCTGCACGGTGTATAAAATTGATGTGGAATAATCAAGTTAACGGAGCTCAGTTTGGGTCAGGCTGGGCTTGGCTGGGATAAACGTATATTTTTCATGCAGTTATTTTCTGCTTCGACTTTCATGCCTCTCACTAGTTTGCAATCAACTCATTTTTTTCATTTCGGTGCTTATTCCTGCCGATACGATCATGGCACGCAATCCGTGCTGGCAAGGTTACTGGAGCACGGCACGCGCCACGTGATTCCGGTATTGATGTGCGATATATCACACCGAGCGTGTTCGCTGTTACCGGTGGCCGGCTGCTGGCTGCTTTGCTGTCGCTGCTGACATTGATCCTCTGACGGGGGCACTGGGGCGTGAAACGTCACATGTTTCTTGAAGTCGATAGTTAGCGTCGGCTGCGTTTTTGCACGCTCACTGCTATCGGGCGGTCGCCATGTTTTTAAGAATGCTGAAGTGGATGACTAGCATACGGTTGTTTTGGATACCTGATGACTGTGCTTTTAAGTGTATTAGGACATGATGTAACGCGCGGGCTCCGTACCTTACTTCATCTCTTACACGAACACTATTATTTATGTGATTAAAACATTCCGGTGGTGAGCACATTGCGCTAACTTTGTGTTTTTACGGGGCAATGTAGGGACCAGCTCTCGAAAGGTCGTATGAGATCTGTTCCACACTTTGTATGCTATAGCCGACGCCTAAATGTTACAAATTGGCTTGATACGAAGCTGTTCCGTCAAATGGTAACCATTGCGTCCCAAGAGTCCAGTTGCAAGAGTGTTGTTTCCTTTACAAGATAAGTAAAAGGGCTGGAGGGGGGGGGGGGGGGGGGGTGGCAAAAGGATTAAAAGAATCCCCTCCATTTGCATCGTGTTGATACCCTCGTAAATTGCGTCGGGCCTTTGTCCATGGCTCAGTAAATAACAGCAGTGGGGCGGCGTTACGGTAGGCAGCGCTGCTTCCGTAACTATTGCAGCGCTCTTTAAATGAATACTGCTGTTGCACGACCTGCAGGAGGCCCTGTGAACTACCCGACGGTGCCTGAAGGTTTCGGCTATTATCCGCCGAACAAGAATCGCGTGCCGTGGAAAGCACCCAAACGTTACAAGCTGGCTAAGTATGATGCTGCTCCATGAAATGATGCCTAGCACATCCCCGGGAGCTCCGGTATGCTGTACCGCCGCCGGTGTGCTGGAACACTACGTACTAGTTTTTGTGGAGATGTTGACGTGCACACCACCTGCGAAACGATTACCGAAAAGAATTCAGCTGAAATTAGTTGAAGCACATAGGCTGTCAGGGTGACATTTTGTACGGCATTTTGGACATGTTTTGCGGCAACCTCGCCAAAGTCCCGTCTTGCGCCCGAAAGTGGTGTCAAACCGCGCAGCTAGGTCAGGTCCAAATCGGCAAGTAATCGTGTCAAACCGCGCAGCTAGGTCAGGTCAAATCGGCAGGTAATCGTCGCCACCATTGCGTGGCTTGGGGTCGGCCGGCGGGCCTGTACTGACCCGGGGACCAGATACGGTCACCAGACTGCACCGCGCCGGCGGGTCCCGGGACCGGCCAGCATTGGCCACACTCTACACGCGGAACCGCTAGCCGCACGTCCACAGGTCCCAGTTGAACTGACACACGGGGCACCGCCGGTGCGCACTCGCCCGTAACGCAGCTGGGGCTGCGTCCGAGCGTACGCACGTGAGCTGTCGCGTCTTCCTCCCCAGGCCTGCCAGCCCCTCCCGGCTCCGCGCCGTGTGCCGACGGCCGCGCGCAGGCCGGCCGCGTGCGCTCCCCGTCTCGGCGGTCCAGCGCTGGGCGTGGACGGCCGCTGACCGCCGGCCGCCGCCGGCCAGGTATACGGCTTCGTGCTGCAGGGGCGGCAGGACGCGGCGCGGAAGCTGCTGCGCCTGCACGGCAGCTTCGGCACGGAGCCGTTCGTCAGCGCCGACGAGCTGCTGCGCAAGACGCCGGCGGGCGGCGAGGCGAGCGTGGCCGGCTTCGAACTACGCTGGCGCGGCTGGCAGGAGCAGTGCATCCGCCGCCTGGAGGACGGCGAGTTCGGCTTCAGCCCTCGCCTCCAGACGCTGGTCAAGGTGACCGGGCGGAGGCGCACGGGGGGGGGGGGGGGGGAAGGGACGGGAGATGGGCGGTCTTGGTTCGGCGTTAGCATTGGGATCGATCAGGGCTTGGCAGAAATGGTGTAGTCGTGAACAGGAGGATTTGTTCATGTGAGTTAGGCGTGTGCGCACTCCTTGCTGGGAGCGATTCACTCGTACCTGGGCTGGAGATGACGCTCACCAGGCGTTGTATTGGCTAACTCCTGGCGTCGGTGTGCCGGCAGATTCTCTGCGGCGACGCTCCGACCTTCGAGGACCTGTACAAGCAGATGGGTTCCTGGTACCACCTCATGGTGTCCTACACCCTGTACTCCCGGCCCTGGGTGGGCATCTCCGACCTCAGGTGCGGTGCGGTACGGTACGACGGCCAGTCCAAGCTGGGGCGTTCGGGCGCGAGGGCGCACTAAGAGTCAACGGTCGTGTGGGATTCGCATGCTGTTAGCGATGACATGGCGTTCAGTGATAGCGTCATGTCGCCGTTTCATTTGCCAACACGTTTTGCCTGCCAGCGACCGTCGGCCGTGTTGGTTACCTGGGAAATGTCGTTGCTTGTGAAGGCCGGTGCCCTCGGTCGGGCGGATAAAGTTCGGAGGGTGGCGCGTCTTGTGCCGGAGGCTGGAGGCGACACCCGGCAGGGGTCCAGCTGCGGTGCCAGCCTGCTGCCGAGCGACGGCTTACGCGGCCAGCCCAGCCGCAGGGCCAATGTACCGCGGCTAACAAGCCTGTGCGATCGGTGTGCACGCAACACATTACCCCGAAGCGTATGCGGAAGGTGCGACAGTAAGTGTGTTGCGAACTTGCGTGATAACTTCGGCAACTTTGCCATTTTGACAGGCGTGCTAGGTGTCGCACTACACAGCCTAGAACCACACGGGCCACTGCTCCAGCCCGTGAAAATCATGCACCACGCGATGGAAACGATACCTTCTTTTGTGACGCTTAGCACATTCGTCAATGAATCACTTGCTCCGCTCACCCATCGGCTGCCACCGTCGTGCCACCCGATTACAAGCAAGCTCCCACTGCGGCACTGGGCGGTAATCGGACTGACGCCCGCGCCGCCTTTGACGGGACGTGCCGGCCCCGACATCTCGCCGCCACCACCCCCGCCGTGACGGCGCCGCCGTCCCGCCGGCAGGGACGCGGCCGAGGACAGCATCGAGGTGTTCGGCGGCGCCAGGCAGCACTCGGCGCTGGACGCCATGCTGCACGCCGTGGTGGACGGCGACGTGCACACGCTGCTGAAGACGGCGCAGGCGACGCTGCCGGACGGCTGGCTGACGGCGCACCTGGCCGACCTGCTGCACCGGCTGCCCTACGGCGGCGGCGGCGGGCGGCGCACCAGCTTCCTGACCGAGCTGCGCCACCACCTCGTGCTGGAGTACGGCGGAGCGCTGTTCGCGGCCCGGCCGCTCTGGCAGCTGGGCGCCGTCTACCTGGACGGCTGCGGGCCGCAGGGACGCGCCCGGCTGGCGCTCCTGCTCGAGCGGCTCGACCCCGACTCCGACCGGCGCGCACGCAAGATCATCGAGGTGAGACCGACCGCTGGGATGACAGAACGCGGCGGTCGGGGCGGGGGGCGGGGGGCGTCATGTCACGTCGCTGCGGGACGGGGTAGGGTGACGCCACGGCAGCTGAGGCGCGTCAGTGTTTGGGTCAAAAGCAGCCACCGTCAGCGAGTGGACGGGCGCGCGTGGACGTTAGTTATGGAGCTTTAAGGGCACGTCAGCCATCTTGCTTACTTAAGCCCATGTTTTGTTTTTTAAAAGAGCTGTGTCAGAACTATGAACAGGAACGTTGACACCAGCTTGTCAGCCGCAGTGTGTAACTCATCAGTGCCGCCACCGCAGTGTCAGAGGAGTGCCTCGTCCGCGACGTAACGGCCGCTCGTACGGTGATGACGGGTGGAGCGCCGCACACTGTTATCGCGGCCGCCGCGTGTGTCGCCGCCGCACCGTCTCCAGCGCCCCTCTCGTGTCGGCCAGGTGGCCGAGCGGCGCGGCCTGACCGAGGTGGCCAGCTCGGTGGCGCAGGTGATGGGCCGGCGCGCGCTGCGGGCCGGCCAGCTGGGCACGGCGCTGGCCTGGGCGCTGCGCTCGGACAGCACGGCGCTGGCCTCGCGGTTGGCCGACACGCTGGTGCGCGAGTACAGCGGCACCGGACAGTTCGCCAGCGCCGACTTCATCGACAACCTCGGCGCCTGTATCCTGAAGAGCGACCGGCTCATGTTTCTCGGTGAGGCGCCGGCGCCAGCGGCGCGCACTGGTGACCGGCCGCGGCCAGGGTGTCGTAGGATCGTCACGCCGCGCAGGACACGAGGAACGTTCGCCTGTTGGTGACTGGAGGTTGTTGAGACAACGCGTGGCGTTAGTGCTGACGTGGATTGGCTCGGGACGACATGGCGGCACTTGGCCACTCGAGGCGTCTCAGGTATTTCCTGAGACTGCAATCTGGGTCACGACCAGTGCAGTTTACTTCGACATGTTTTCAGTTTGTCTGCAATTCGTAATTTGTCGGCAAGACCCGTGTAATCGCTACTTCACGTTTTTGTTCGTTACGGACGACATGCGACGTTGGCATCTGACTCGCCGAAGGTATCGACCTCCCGCTGCTTGTCGCCAGGTAAATACCGTGAGTTCCATCGGCTCTATGAGGAGGGTAAGATGGCAGACGCTGCCTCTCTGCTCGTCACACTGCTCACGTCACAGCTGGCACCCAAATAGTGAGTCCTGCAGCCACGTTGTGATACGCACCGTTGCGTGGATAGCTAGCTCGTAACTCTTGTCGTTGTACGGGCCAGCGGCGCGTGTTTCCGTGAGTCGCTGTCAGTTCCCGTCTGGACAAGAAAGGATGCCATCGAACGATCCATTACCGCGCCCCGCTTTAGCCTCGCGACAGCGATCTCCACGCGTTCCTTTGTGAGTCACTGTACTTAACGCGCACTGCGAAACGTCAGCCGCGGCACGCCTGTTGTGCGTCGGTGCACTTAACACGCGCCGAAAAACTTCAGCTGTGACGGGCTCACCGACGTCCGATCAGAGCCGCGGTCAAACCTTTGTATGGCTGTCGTTTGTCTCGTTGTTGGCCTTTAGGCCGGCTCGATTTCGACGCACTACCGACGCCGGCCCGACCGCTCCATCCGCGATGCTTTCCCCCCCCCCCCTCACGGACACCATAGCTGTTCGGACGGTTCCGTCCCGTCCTGCCCCCCCCCCCCCCTCTTCGGCGTTTGATGACGCGGGCGCGCCATCGGCAGCTTCTGGATGACGCTGCTGCTGGATGCCGTGCCGCTTCTGAAGGGCGAGGAGGTGGTCATATCGTCCGCACAGACATACGACCTGATCGGCTGCGTGGAGCAGCTGAGGCGGGCTGGTAAGGCACGCGCCCCGCCGAGCGTCGCTGGCCGCGCTCCGGCCCCTGCCTGCTAGGGCGGCTGCACTGTACCCGCACGTGCGTGCGGAGATAATGCCGTGACCGCGCGGCTGGGTCGCTGGGCCGTGATCGTGTGGACGCTGTCAACGTCGGGAGTGTGGAGCACCGGCCTCCGTTTGTTTGTCGAGCAGGTCAGCGGGAACGTGTTCACGCGATTCATTGTTATGGAAAGGCAACAGGAACGCATTTTTACCAAGGCATCCAATATGTACAATAATAACCAATGCATAAAAGGGAACCAGAAGGCCTTTAAAGGTTGCAGAACATTTTCGTGCGCAGTCAGGTAATGGCTTCTCCCGATTGCCGCTTCTCAAGTGTCTTTTTTGGGGGGGAGGGTAGGGCTAGATCACAGTGAGCGAGACCTCGCTCCACCCGTGCCGTTGGATGGTCTAACCTTGCTGTCCTGCGCGATCCGCTCCCGGCCCGGCCGGCCCGGGGTCGGTCGACTTATCTGCGGCCCATCCGAGAGGTCACCATCAGCGCCTCAACCCATCTCATACCTCATGCCTCATGCCTCATGCCTCATGCCTCATGCCTCACACCCATGCGCCCCTGGTTTCGGTGTGTTGTTGAAAAGTGCTGTAGAACCGGCCGAAAATTGATTGACTTGTTCCCAACCGTGTCCACTTTTATTTGTGTTCGTGCGGCGCCGATCGCCAGCTGGCGGAGCTGACCGCGCCACGACCCATGCCGTCGCTACCGTCCGTGCTCCGGGCCTCTGACCGGCTTCGTACCCCTTCCGCCCGTGCTCTGGGCCTCTGGCTGGCGGCGTACCCCTGTTGTCTATGCTCCGAGCCCCTGACCGGCCGCGTACCCCTATCGTCCGTGCTCCGGGCCTCCGACCGGCGGCGTACCCCTGCTGTCTGTGCTCCGAGCCTCTGGCCGGCGACGTATCCCAGTCGTTCGTGCTCCGGGCCTCTAAACGATGACGTGCTCGTATCGTCCGTGCTTGGACCCGCGACACGCTCGTGTCGTTCGTGCCGCGCTCTGCCGGCTGAGTTATGGCGCGTGCCGCGCTCTGCCGGCTGAGTTATGGCGCGTGCCGTGCCCTGCCGGCTGAGTTATGGCGCGTGCCGTGCCCTGCCGGCTGAGTTATGGCGTGTGCCGTGCCCTGCCGGCTGAGTTATGGCACGTGCCGTGCGCTGACCGGTGTTATGTGGATTACAGAAAAACTGGACGAAGACTCGGCCGACGTGAAGCTGATCCGTCTCGCGCTCTCCCACAACCTGGCGCAGGCCATCATCGTCGAGGGCTCGAGCGCCGGCTGAGGCCCTGTTGACGCGGTCGCCATCGTCCAGCCGTGCGTTTGTAAGAAAATACAGTACAACCAGCGCGGTGTCTGTGAGGGCGCGGGGAGACTGCCGCCCTTGGAGTCGAGGACGGAGGGGTGGCGACGGCGCCGGACCAGCGTCACAGCTGCGGGGTGGGCGGCGACGTGCGGCCGCCGAGCGGCGGACCCACAGCTCTGCCGGCGCGACACGGCATCGGCGAGGGCAGCCCACGCGGGCGCTGTCCGTCTGCGCCAAGAGAGGAGGTCCCGTCGTCTGCCCCTGTCAGACCCCCCCCCCCCCCTCCCCCCGCTGACGGTCGGGATCACGCAGTCGCCCGAGCCTCAGGTTATTGAGTCGCGAGCCGATGGTCTAATTTTGACAGCGCGGGCGTGCAAGCCACCGCAATGCTTCCAAACACTGCATATCGCGCGTGACGAGCGATTGAGGTTTGGCCGTTCAGGGGCTCCTTGTTCCGCTTGGCAGGGTGCAACGTGGCCCGCAAGGCCCCGAGTGCCGCCCATGACGACGCCACGCGGCAGACACGCGCGGCCGGCAACGTTCGGCCGTGCTGTGCCTCGCACAAGGTCGGGCTGTCCGCTGACGACCACGCCATCGCCGCGGCGAGCCGGCCCGAGTCCGGAAGCCAAGCTGCAAACACCTGATGCGGTCGCGGGTGACGCCAGTATATTAAATAAGGTGCATTGAAATGCCGTACAGCGTCGGGCACAACACAGAAGGCCGAACGGGTGCGGAACACTCCGACCGCGCTTCTGCGGCCCGGTCGGACGGGGGCGCGTTTCCGCGGCGGCCACACAAGGACGGATCGACGTCAGTTGTACGGACAGGCCGGGCGGCGACGCGGACGCCGGGCGCCAGCGGCGCCGCACGCGCGCGCCGCCGGGAACGCGCATCGGACCTCGCAGCGCAAGCGGCGGGTCCGCCTCCGCGGGGCTGAGCGTCTACAGCGTACCTCACCGTCGGCATCGCGGCGTGCCTTGTCGAAACCCGTGACTGGTGCGGATGGTCTCAGAGGTACAGCAGAATTCTGGTGGGCTTGGACGACTCACACCAGCACCCACCCCCCTCCCAAAAAGACAACCAATCAGCCGCGTTCTACAGAAGGTGGTCAAGGGTACCCGCAAGGGTACCCACTGGTCAAGGGTGCCCGCATGACTTCATACATGGTTCAGAGTTCATGCTTAAGGACGGGAACATAAATGTCCACTACCCTGAGTAAAGCTCTGAAATGCCTGACAGGCATCAAGATCATCAGGAATGGCTACAACGCGGGCCGCATTCTGAGCACGGACGCGACGATAAATGAAAACAAACCAACAAACGATTTTCCCCGAAATAGTATCACAACCACACATGTGACGCACCAGCCCCCAAGAAGTGATCCAGTTAGCGTGCTTAGACCCCGATGCAGATTGCCCGAACCCCCGTGCAGCTTGCACAAATCCAGCCGTGTCCACCCGTCATCACGCGGTGACCCGGGCGCCGGATCGCAGGGCCGAGGTACAGTCCACCTTAATATCTGATTGGCCCCCACCGCAACCACAGCCCCGGCACACGTGCCCGCACGTGCCCGACACGCGGTGATGAGCAGACGCAGCAGCCGGCTCGCGTCCGCCAGCAACACGCACCGCACCGGAGCAGCTGCCGGGGCCGGCCTGCCGACAGCGTCGCAGGTCCAGCCGACCCCAGGCGCCCCGTGACTGACCGGCCGGCGGATGTGTCGCTGCCACGCACCGCTCGCACCGGAGCGCCGGGGACGAGAGCACGGGCGAGCCGGAGAGGTGGCGCGCGCTGGCCCCGATCACGGACAGCCGCTGGGCTTGGCCCGGCCGTCCGCCCGCGCCTGGCCGCACACCAGCACGCAGTCAGCGGCCGCGCGGTGCCGACGGCGGCGCGACGCACAGCGACGCACTGCCGCCGCGGCGCCGCGCTGGTGACGCGCTCTCCCAACAGTCCGCGGCACTGGACGGCTCCATGCATGAGACGCAACATCGGGCGAGCATTCCGCGGGGATCTACCACTACTGCCTCCGAAAAAGCCAATTAACGATTTGCAACGCAGCTGATAAAGCAGATTTATCATCCACCCGGTTGTTTCTCTTTGGCTTTGACTGCGGACTTTTGCCACAGAAACTAGGCGACGCAACATACTGTTAATCACAAGTGAGAATATTACGTTAGTGACTTTAAAACAAAATTATATTGAACGGAGCGAGACTCGTCAGAGCCTGCCCTGTAGACTACGTCCTATCACATACCCGAGCGTTTGTCATTTACCGGGATTTTTATTCCAAAAAGTACAAAAAGTATTTCACAAGTGAGATAAGCCATGGGATAGCAAGGCTTACCCCACAATTGCAGTCACTTACCTGATATGCGGCACACACAAACTTGATAAGTTGGGAAAACATTTCACCTTGGTGCTCTTGACTCTGAAAACACAAATGACGTCAGGGACACATCTTCGAGTGCGAACTGTCACCTGTCTTCACCTTCGTGAGACGCTCCCAGACGCTAGAAGCTGGAGCGATGATGATGACAGGTCTTCTGATGGGTGTTGGGAGCTCAGTCACTCATACAGAACATTTTCATTAATTACTCATGTTATGCCAGTACTATTATTACGGAAACATGGGCACCACACAATCGTTTTCCGGGTGTAGGCGGACCCGGACCATTGAAGTTTACCAAGAGCAAATGATTCATTGCCTAATGGCGAGTACAGTCACTGGGCTGGGAGAGGGGAAGCGGGGCTGGCGCACCATTGTTTTGTTGAACACCTTAATCTACCCACAAATTTGAACTTCTCATATTTGGATTGATTTGTTTTTCCGACGCCACTTAGAGAAAGTTTAATTCGCGTTGATTACACTTGATAAAGCTGAAAAGCTGGCAGCTGCAGCGTGTTTCTGGGGTTTTGACCAAATAATGCGAATTTGCCACATTCAAAGGCAAAACTAAATGGCAACATTCAAAATGGCAGGACCTCCGACCATCTCCGCGTATCAAATCACCAAGTCAACTAATACCGCGTCAATCACCGGTAACAATAACAATACTGTACGTAAACCCTGCGGCGGTAACCGGCAGCTAAGCCGAAGGGTTAGGAGCCGGAGCTAGGGATCCCGTCGGTCGGCCGACGCCCGGCCGGCGGCCGCGGCCCGCGTCGGACTGCGCTGCTCCATCTGCACCCACCCCGTCCACCGTGACGGTGGGTATGAAGATGGCGCGCGGGCGCAGGCTGTGAGTCATGTTGCCGTAGCGCTCCATGTCCACGTTAATGTCCTCTCCCTCGGCGCAGACGGCCAGCTCGCGCCAGTCAAGGCCGGTGGAGCGGGCACACTGCGGGCAGCAGCGACGGCGCGGCTTCAGTTAGGCACCTCGCGAACAGCCGCGGCTCCCGGGCACCGGGCAGGGCACACATAGTCAACCCGTGCATGAGAGGCTGCAGCGGGCACACAGTGGCGAGCGCGCGTTGTGCAGGCACAACGTGGCTGGGTAACAGTTTCCTCATGCTGGCCGGCGAGCACTGCAGAAGCAGGCGAGAACGTCCGACTAGACTTTAAGGACATTTCTGTCTGATGAAATCGACATGTCGTACAGCGCTCATGCAACAAGCGAGTCGATTCTTTCCACGCGTACCACTTGACAGTCCGTCGGGAGATCCGGTCAAACCGTCAAATTTCACCATACCAAAGGAATGCGTCCATGTATCCAACATAGCCACTCCGACTGACTAGTCGGCCCTAGATGCGGCTTGCGCCCTGGCGCCATCTCGCAACGCCCGCGCCAGCACAGCAAACGCCACCGTTGCCGCTCGGCGCCGCCAGCACAGCGCGTCCGGCGCCAGCCCGGCTGCGCGCTCACCTCCTCGGCGTTCTGGCGCAGCCGGCGGTACTGTTTCATCATGCAGGTGACGAACGCGACGGCCTGCGTCTGACCGTCGGCGCGCCGCACGCCGCACGCGTGCACCTTGTTGGCCCAGCACTCCTCGGGGCCGTGCTGGCAGGAGAAGGTGACGGGCGGAGGGTCGCCGGGCCGGGAGTCCGGCCGGCTGTGGTACTGCGTCTGTCGGAGGAGGCGGCGCCCGCCGCAGTCAGCGCCGGCGTCGGCTCGGCGGCCGCCGGCGCGGCACCAGGCGAGACGACACACGCAGAGTGATCAGCCGACGCTGGCGTCAGCGCAGGCAGTGCCGCGGTCGTCGACGTCTGCCACACGCACACTGGCGTCCCACACACTGGCGCACATCCGAAGCGCCGATAGACATCTGACACGTTTGCTGGTGCTGTTCCGATTTTCGTGCCTGACATCTGACACAATGACAGGTGATACTGACGCGGGTCACTTGACACACAGCGGCAATGTGCGATGAGGTGAGATACGCTACACCAAGCTCCTATCTCTACCAGCTGCATGCAACGACATAACCTTAGCCACCTGAGCTGCAACATCATTGCGTTGCCTGCTTACAGTCCATACTGAATTAAGTCTTCAGTGGCGGGTTGTCATGGTGGGCGTGATGCGCTGCGAGGCTACCCGGCCGCAGCTGGATGTTTGGGCGCCGCCGGCTGCTGTCATCACGCCTCCCCACAAGAGCGAAATTATGCTGAGGAGCCTATTGATCAGCATAAGAGCCAGATGCAGGACTAGTGCAAGACTCGGCACGTTGTGACTCCGGTGCATCCGACATCGACGTACACTTTAGTGAAGCGCAGAGCTAGGATGAAGCGGGTAATCGGGGTATTGGTGAAGCGGTAGGTCCCGTCAGGCACCATGAACGGCTGTCTCCCCGTACATGGCTGTGCGCCCTTAACAACGGTGCCCCACCTCCACCTTTTTTAGCTTATGATAATATCTAAAACGGGGCAAAAACGGAGCTGGATGCACTGATGATACGCCCAACTGGCAAGGATCCCACGAAATGGCGAATTACATGGGCAGGGGCCCGCTGGGTAGCACCCCTGGGAGCTCCCTCGGCCTTAACTAATCCACGCAGACTCCATGCATTCGGCGTCCCACCACACTCCCTCCAATTATGCACATCCGTTGGCGCCCAATCAACCCACCCATTCTTGGCTCGCATACGGATTGGACCCCCTCCTTTGGTCCAGTGCCTTGCCATTATAATTGGCTCGTCTGCATGAGTTCTCGTTAAGCTAGCTTAACATTGATTTATCATGTTTCAAACATTCCATAAAGCCACGTTTAAGCTCTGTTTAAAATATATCAAGCTAATTTGTCAGCTGTACACTGACGCAGCTACCAGGCTGACATCAGGTGTCCGAAGCTGGACGGTGACTCGTTCCCTCGTCCGACCTCCAGGGTGACTGCTCCTCGTTCGGACGAAGCTCCCCGCGTTCCGTCCACGGCGGGCGGCCCACCATTCATTCGGCCACGCCCACCGCTCGCAGCTTTCCGCTGCCGCGCACGCGCCTTAGGCAGTGTCTCATCCAGCACGGAGATGTCGCCTCCCGCACTTCTACGCCCACACCTCCCGCCCGCCGGAGCAGGCTTTGCGGGGCACCGCCCTACGGCGCGTCCCTCAGGGGCCTGGAGGTAGACAGCGCGTCCGATGGAACGGCGGAGCCCTCGACAGAGCACGAGTGACCGGCGTGACCTGTGCTCACGCCTTACAATCTCCTCAGCTGGCGCGTTCTGGAGGCTCGGCTTGATCCGCCTGTTAGACGACCTGGTGCCTTGCCGCCTTTCCTATGAGCGTCGATGGCGGGATCTCTATCCGTCCCGAACATCCCGCCATCAAGTACTCATAAGGCCTGGCGTACGCCCCGACGGAAAAGAGCACACTGTGTCCTGTTCTCCCCCAAGGTGTGGTACACCAAAATATAGATCCAGCTACCGCCGTGCATAACTCGGCATCCCGTGCGGTTCCCACTGATCCTGGGTCATACCATGACCTACACCACCTTATGCCGTCACGCCTGGGGTCAAGTTAGAAACAACAAGATGAGTCAACCGTCTCTTAGTCACAAAAGGAGCGAAACCGTGCCTTTGACACGCGCTGCCCACAAACGTACATCTGCGTAAAGGCAGGAATGTAGTCGCCTGGGTCCTCAACCCTGTCGTGGCCAAGCCGTGCTGCTCCGGGGCGTTCCGCACCTGCCATCCTCCCGTTACGGCCCCTACACTTTTCGACGCCTGGGAAAGCAGGGCGTGTTGCGTATCGGACGGAAGTCTGACAGCCCGGCGGAAGCTGATTGCGTCGATTCCATAGCGACATGTTCCGCTTAAACAAGGCAATTAAGCACTAAACCAAAACAAACAAACAGACAAACAGAATGGCAAAATACTCGCGCACGAAAGCCATGCAAAGCCAGTTAATAAATCGGGTCGGGCCATTGATAAAATCAAGCGGGAAGATAGCGTGCACATGACGAAATCCTTGTGGGTATGCTGGACAGAATTCGGCAAGGGTTACGCCGCCCCGAGCAATCGGAAAACAAGTTAAGAGAACGAGAATGGCCAAACCGTCCAGCAAGCCAACGGGCTTACGTCACAGCGAAAGGAAAACCTTCAGGGATATGGCGGCGTGGCCCGTACGCCGCGCCTGGCCGTGACACGGGACGGACAAGGGCCCTGCGCCGCTACGCCTCCACGCTGCCGCTTCCAAGGACCAAACCAAAATAGCCTCGGCGCGGGCCAACGGACGAGCCACCGCACCGGAGAACGCGTCATGGGCCTCGGACACCATGTCCACCCACGCTGCGCGCGAGCGCCCTGTCACCGCCTGGCCGAATCCCTTCCTGCCTCGCTTCCACGCTAAACCGTTTAAAACGCAAACTGCCACCTGTATTTACAAAACAATCAGTAAGACATCGACAAACCACGTGACGCGTCACGCCCCCCCCCCCCCTTAATGATGGGGGTGAGCCCGAAACATAACGCCCGGCCGGGAGGGCCACACGGCCATTGCTCCCCCTCCCTAACTACTCGGAAGGGAACAGATGTCCGTGGCCCACGCCCGACCGGTGGGGAGAGGTCAAGGGACTCGGGAGCGCCAGCCGTCCATGGCCCGGTAAGGATTGGAACTACAGCCCGTGGACTCACATCGTGTGCGTCGTTGCCGGCGTCCCGTCCTCCGCGGGGCCAGATGTCGCCGCCAGGTTGCTGCCGCCACTTCTCTCAGCCGCTCCTCACTCCTCGCAACTACCCGGGAGACCCCTCTCTCAAGCGCCTCCTCTGGACTCTCCACCGGCACTTCCCTATAGCTCTCTTATCTCCTCTGTAATTTTCCGCGATTCTTCCAACTCGGGCGGCCCGCCTTGGTTTTTGCGCATGAACCAGTAGATTTGCCGCCTCGCGCCCCCCCCCCCCCCTCGTCCAATATTTTGCCGGGCCGGCCTGTGCTGCTCCCAGAGTCCGGCCCCCAACGTGCCCCTGGGTCAGATCTCGGGCGTGGCGTCGCTGGCGCGGACGCAAGGCTCGCCCGTTCTCACCTCGGGGGGGGGGGGGGGCTGTGCGTCCCCCTCTGGCCCAGTTCCCATGTGGCGTGGCGTGTCTGACGCCAGCTGGGGTGACGGCGGCACCGGCGCGGCAGGGTTATCGGAGCAGAGTTGCACATATCTTCATGTCAGAAAACATGGTGCGTGCATGTTCCGCCGGTGACCTGGCTTTTCGCGTCCATTTATCTTGCTCGGCCGACGGAGGGCAGGTGTTTCCCTTGAGCGTTATGGTCTATTTCGGTAGACTAGGCCACCGCCATGACCGTCCCGAAGAAAAACGGCGGCTTACCCCACCCAACCGGGTGACACATACTGTTTTGCTCGCAGATCCGGTCAACAACGCGGGTCGATCGGCCAGAGCGTCGGGCGGGTTCGCATTCAGCTCAGGCCCCGCTCCGCGGCCTAAACTTCGCGTTTGATTTCGCCCGCGGGGGGGGGGGGAGGGAATTCATGGCCTTAGCCGGCTTCCTCGCCGTCCCATACTCCGCTGGGGAAACCTCACCGATCCCGAACGGGTGGCGCGCGACGTGGAAAGTAAGAAAATGTATGCCTACACCAGCACCATACTACATTGCCAGCACTGTGCTCATTGTAGAACGCATGAAGACTGCAGACCACTAACCGTCGCCTTTCCATAAGGAACGAAGATGACGTGGAGCACGTCTGCATGCAGCAAACTGTAGGCGGGCGCCAGCTGGTCTACGATGAAGTTCTTGCTGTCCGGACAGAGCGCCTCGTAATAGACCTCCACCTGGACCGCTGCCTGCCGGATGGACGAGAGGGCAGTCAGCGCAAGGCCGGTTCAGCCAATGCCGCACACCAGCTGTCCCACGGGCCTCAGGATACATGCGGTTTTGATCATGTTTCAGCTAAATCTGACGACTTTGCAAACCTTGTGGCCCAAAATATCCACCTCTTCTGCGATCAATCCGCCATTAAGAAGGAAAGGCCTCGTTTCACCAGCAGCTGCAGTGCACCAACCCATCCCAGTCCAGACCGCACCTTGCACGGCCAGATCACACTCACCGGTTTGCCAGCCGAGTGTGCATCATATTCAACCAGTTGGCCGGGCCGGACGCGGCCGGCCAGGGGCCCAGTATGGGTGCCTGGCTCGGGGGTGTGCTCCTGGTACAGCCGTGATGCCAGCTGCCAGATGATCAGCCCAATGAGCGCGGCGGCCGCCAGCCGGTAGCAGCGTGATCCGGAGAAGATGCTCATGGTGTGGCTGAGGTGGGCTGGCAGCAGAGCCAGCCCATGTATGGCAGCAGAGTTGACTGACCACCTGGAACTGGCCAGGACAGATAAGCTGGTGATGATGGGCAGATTCATAGGAATGGCCATATAAGCTCTATTCCCATGAACACTTCAAGTCAAATCATCTGAATTCTGATGTCAAAAGCAGTTAGTTCTCAGCTCAGCACATTCTGATGGGTATGTGCGATGGAAATGGCAAGCAAGCACTTATAGTGACATAACAGCAAAAATGATGAGACTGAAAACACTAAGTTGTTACATGGCTATCCAAGCATGACCTTACAAATAAAAAGCACACCAATTTTACTGTTTCATGCAAGACAGATGCAAGAAGTGCTTTGAAATGCACGATTGGAGGACACTGCCGTCAAACTTCGCACTCATGAGTACAGCACACTGAATGTTGAGAGGTGTGCACTGTATATGCAGGGTGTGCTGCTCACTTTCACCTTTCCTACTGTTGAGGCACCATCATTGCCCTGGGCATAGCCTCTTGTTTACACCCCAAACTGAAAAAACACATGCTATGCTGAACACATGCAATTATTGGAAAAATTGCAGTAATATATTCAGAGCATGTAAATCATGATCCTGGCCCAAATTTGGAGCTTGCTGACAATAACTGCAGTATGTTGAGAGCCAACATTTCAAGGAATCAAACTGTTGTTGCAGTAAGAACAACAAATTATGCCACAAAGCCAATTTCAGATGGAACTACTGTAAAACACATTTTTCACGTCACCCTGTACACAAATTGGAAAATGTGGCACAACGTGGCTCTGCCTAAGCTCCATGCACACGAGCAGAGGATTCGGTACACCAATTATGTCATGCATATGGCACAGTGGAGACACATACACGTAAGCCACTTACGTTACACCTAAGACTTTGCTTGATTTTGTGTAAAGTTGTGGCCAAGTCTGGAATCAGACGGGTGTCAAGTAAGTTAAGCCAGAGTCAATCTTTGGAATAATAGATAGATCCATATTAACAATCAACTCCGCACTCCCATCCTTCACTCACGTTCGTGACACCACCGGCGACGGAGGGACGAGCTACGTCGGCTGCAAGGTTTGTGTTGCCGTTGTGAGTAAAGGCTGTGACGCATCACCTGACTGTGTGACATCACTGATAGTGGTTTTGCGTTCATTCAACACCTAATATAATTTTAACATTTTCAGTAGTTCAGCCCCTATCGCAATCCCTTTTCCCGAGATCATCTCTTTGTCTCTCCATCCTTTTGTTATCACAGCTCTCCGCCGTAGCGATTCCCAACCAGTGTCTCCCAGGACTCTCCGCGCCCAGGCACTCACTTGCCTCCGTCCCCAACACACTGCCACTCTTTTCCACCACCTTGCAAGGTATCGTTCAAGCCAAGGTAGCCACATTATGCCAAATTTTCCAATTTTGTGTACAGGGTGACGTGCACACCGCCGTTATATTCGAGAGCAGGGAATACATGTGCGGACGATTACAAACATTTGACAAATGACCAGTACCACTTTGGATTGTCCTTAAAGTCACGCGCCAATTCAGTCAAGTACCCCGACACCTAGAACTAGCGTTAGAATTTGAAATAAGATCGAGCGGTGCGGTGATTGACTATACTGCT
>NW_023596592.1:68344-113248 GCF_011947565.3 Pollicipes pollicipes | reverse complement strand
TCCCTGAGCCGGCCATTTGACCATGGATAGACGCAAGGCCGTCACTGATTCATAGATACAGAAATATTCCTTATCACTGCAGTTGTTAAATAATTTGCAGACTCCAGATCGGTATAACAGATCCCTGGCTGAATTCGGATGGAGAACCCTCAGTTCAGCCTCATCGTAAACTTCCACTCTCCTTGTCAGAGGGCCCCGACCAATGCAAGAGACTCTCTGGCGTTTGGAATGCCGTCCCTCTCCTGTTCAGAAATCGTTACCCAGGCCGAATCGGGGCCTTTTGCCGATACAGGATCCTCTGTTAAGCACTGTGGGCCCCTGACCTAGAAAGGGCCCTTATTCCTTCAGGGGATCCCGGCCAAAGCAAATCGCGCGTCCCGGCCTTGCCCCTGCTCGGCAGGTGGGCCTAAGGGCTCAGACCGAAACAAAGCCGACTGCTCGGTTGGTGGTCTCTGATCGAAAAGAGGCCCGCTTTGTCCCCGGTGCCCCCAATCGGTGTAAGAGCCCTCTCACTGGCATCCCATGGGCCGGCCCTGCGAGCCGGGCTACTTAACGCAACCTACAGCCAACACGTGGTGTTCTGCAGTGGGGCACGATCGTCGGTGTCAAGGGGCCCATCGATCTCCTCTTCAGGCCCCTTCGAACACTGTCCTAGGCCGACTTTGCGTTCTTTGCCAACGCAGGACCCGTGTCAGGCACGTGTCCCCTGACTGGCACAGGAGCCACGGCCAGGCGTGTGCCTGAGTCTTGGCAAAAAGCGGGACAGGGCTGACAAAGGCCCCCTGATAGTGAAAGACGCCAAATAAAAACGAAGAAGTCTCCGGAAAAGATCCATTTTTTATAAGGACACGCGCCCATTTCCCATTTTTAATTTTTCCTTCTTTAACTGGAATAGAAGCCAGAAGCCACAGCCAGATAAATTCTATCGGCACTGCATAATCAATGAAGTGAAGAAACCATGCGTTGAACAATTGCGTGAAGTAAATCGCCGCCCCCCCCCCCCCCCCCCCATTTTGCAGTGGTCCGGTAAATTCTTTTTGAAGTGATCGAGCTCAGAAGCTCCACCAGCATTTTATCTGGATTCTACAGGGGTATTACGGACCCCGAGAAAGAAGATTGTCAATCGAAATTGGTCAACAATTTGTGTTAACATGGCCAAGCCATGTTTGCCTGAAAATGTTCAACATTCAATCAGAATCAGTTAGAGACGCAACTTATGTAACGTAGCTTCCAACCTCCGCGCTCGCAAACCTTAGCAGCTAGGACCTCGACGTCAGGCGTTGCAGTCTTCATAGGCCGCGCGGCATCGACCCCGTGACTAATATTACCCCGTGGTCAATGAGTGGGCGAAAATGATGACGCATCTGAAAAGCGCCTTTGAACACTTCATGACAACAAATCGTACATGTAGAAGATAGCCCGTGCGTACATTTTACCCACGCGATTTTTAGATTGGTGATAATCACGGACCAGGCTTCACAGCACCGTGAAGTGGCGCCGGAATCTGGTGGTGGAACTGGAGGAGTATATGTTTTTTTGTGCTGCTTTGGCAGATTATCTGTCCAGGGGAAAATCTTATAGTTGAAAAGATACGCCCAGTCTACTCCTTGAGCGGTGCGACTTAATTTGAAAGACATTCAGAACCGTTACTTCACGGTGGTCGTTCTCGCGCGTTCAGTGCCCGCTGTATGGCGTTACTTGCATTGGTTAACGTCGTTCGGTTTTTCAGAGTACCCAGAACATCGTTGTCCCTGCTCCCGAGGTTTCGGACGCGCAGGCTCAAACCTTTTAGTGTAATTGGTTTGGCTGATGAACTCTGCGCACAAAGTTATTGCTCTCAGGCGAACATGGGATGATCTCACTCGTTTTGAACTCGTTCCGATCCACTCTGTTGAACACTAATGAGGCCCTCAATATTGTTCCGGGCAGGCGTCCCCATGAGTAGAACACTAGAGGGTACATATTGTTCCCGGTCAAGGGCTGAAGGGCCATTCCGTTCCAACGTGGAGTGCCTTCCGCCTGCCATTCTTGCGACACAGTGTGGGGTCCCTTGGTCGATTCGGGGGCCCTTAGAGGAATAATCATATCACATTGGTCTCCCCCCCCTGTCCTGTCGCGGGAGATCTTCTGACCCGCGCAGTTGGCCCCTCATTGACGCAGGAACCCTCACTGACGCAACAACATCCCTGATCGCTGCAGGTGGTTCAATAATCGACACATAGACACCAGTTCGGCTTAACGGGCCCATGCTAGAAATGGGTTGTAGGGCCCACCGTTCGGTGCTGGGGACCCTGGCTGGCACAGGACCCTTCCATTGTCTCAATGTGAGCACCCATCATGTGCTCGCATGTTTACTTTCATTATCCGAAGGCCCGATCAACGCAGAGGCCCTCTGTCATTCGGGGTCCTGCCCCGTCCCTGTTGAGCAAATGTTCCCCGGACCGACTTTGGGCGACTTGCCACCACAGGATTCCTGTTAGGCACTGCAGGTCCCCGACCGACACCCCCAGATATCAGACGCCTGAATCATGCAAATCTCAGCCTCATCCATGGCTCGTGCTTGAGAAATGGGTTCCCAAGGCTCAGACGACACGCAGCCGACTGTCCGGTGTTGGTGATCTCTGGCCGAAACAGAGGCCGCACTGTCCCAGCGGTTCCCAATCGATGCAAGAGGCCCTCTGACCGACATTTGGGGTCACGGCTTTACAGACAGAAAGGCATCCTTAATGTAACAAACGACCGGTCCTTTGGGGCCGTGACCTCACCTCAAAAGGACGATGGGCCTTTCAATCGGTCCTTGATCTTTGGTCCCTGGGGCCATTCAAGCAAAGCCCGTGAGCAACTCGGGGCCACAACCAGCATATGACTCTTTGTTAGGCGCTGTGAGTCCCTCACCGACACAGGGGCCTAAGCCATTGTTTCAGGGGCCGAAACCACTGCAAATCGTGGCCCCTAACCCTCCTTTTGCTGAGAAATGTTCCCCCAGAGTTCAGACTGACAGGGAGCCAACCGTTCGGCGGTCGTGATCTCTGGCCGACTGAGACACTCCCCCCCCTGGGGGGGGGGGGTCCTCAAACGGTAGAGGGAGGGGAGGGGGTCATAGGGGGCACGTACCCCTATGACCCCTTGCCTGCGGTACTGGCCCCGGCCAATGTAAATCGCGGGCCGTAATCTTGTCCCTGCCTGGGAAATAGGTCCTCAGTCCCACACCTAACGCGTGAGTAATCCGGTGGCGAATCTGTCGCGCATCACGCTCGTTAGGCCTCCTCCACAGCGTCGTAGTTTCGCAAAATAGGAAGGATGGGGCTGAGTGGGGAAAACCTAGCCCAAAATACACTAGAGACTGTTTCTGGAGTTGGCCCCTTTGATCCCAGCGTTATGATGTTTAAGCCCGCCCCCCACCCCCTTGAATAGGGAATACAATCCAGCTGTTATGCGTGTCCTCAACCTGCCTCAAAGGAAGATATTGTCGTAGGGCATCATTATCATGTACCTTGACGGCGATTGTCGAAACCAAGTTTCGGGAATCAACGTAGGATAGATGTGATGTGACTTCGAACGTTGTTGCACGGGGAGAAAAGGGGTTAAGTTGATGTGCGCGGCTCTTAAAGGCTGCCATCGAAACCCCCGGCTGGTAGCGGCAAGGCGAGGTGTAGGCTGTAGCGAAGCACTCATGTTTGCATGTAAGACGTGGGTAGTGCTACTTTGGTGGTCATTGTTGGACGATTATCGCTATGGGTTTAGCCGGCTGGTGTTGACCGTGGGGTCTGCGTACCTTTCCATTAAATATTCATGCCAGAATGAAGGTCAGCATACCTCAATGGCTCTTCCGAGCATAGACAACTGTCATCTTGGTCAGGCTTTTGGGCATATTTATTCCACCAGTTTGTTTTCGCGTTCCAGTAGCACGTTGTGGCGAATTGACCCAGCTTTCTGCAATGCGTAGAACTCATAGCATCGTTGAATAATGCCAAAACGCTCAGACCATAGCACAAAATGCAGACCAGTGCCCATAAGCCGTATCAAGAGTGTCATTACGTGCATCTAGCATGTAGGAAGAACAGAAAATACTCAAGTAGTTATGACGGTACGAGAGCAAAGCTTTAAATGTGGTTACCTCAGTCGGCATCACTCAACTGAACGTGAGATCGCATTCTCATTTTATTTGTTCTTTCTAGCTTAACGCAATGCCTAAAAGGTTGGGGGAGTCACCCGGGGAAGAATTGGCATTGGGTAGAACAATGGTCCACCCAAAACAGTACAAATCGACACTTGTGTCCCAGTTGTCTGATCAGTTATTGTTTTGGACAGCGGGATTCGGTAATTCCTATTAACAGTGGCCTAGTATTAAAGAACGAAATGTAGTAAACTGAGCAGTATAAAAAGGACCAAACAGATCTTTTTTCTGCCAATCAGTTTTAAATAAGCTTGATCTTCTCTTTTCGTGGTTCACTGTCATTATTTTCGGCTGTCTTTCCATCATCAAAATTTCGATGCCCACAAACAAAAAGTTCGTGAAACTAGCCGCAACTTTCAAAAAGGGACATAAGCTGCGCTTTGGCGACAAACATCACCAATGGAGATAATCTGCATCGGAATTCGTTGGAATCACGGCTGCTCGATCAGTTTGCACCGCTCCAGACAATGGTCTGAGACTCCACAATCTGCTGCTGGACGATCGACGGTGAGTGGTCCGATCGAATATAGAATAGCACTGTTGAGAGTTAAGAGCTTCTGGCAGGTGTCTGATTGATGAAGTACCTCCCTTAAATCTGCGTGCTTTACATCCATTCGAAAGCTCTCCTTTCTCAGCATGCAAGTTATCCATGATGTGAATGCCAGCCAAAAAACGCTGGCGGCCTTGAACATGTATGTTGTTGTGACAGAATTATGTTCATAATTTCACCACCACGTGTGCAGCATACCTCAGTGCTCCCAGCTAGGTGAGAGACTACCACAAATTTGAGAGCATGCGGTGGTAATACCAAAATGAAATAAGGCTCATGCTGCATGGCTGCCTAATGGTTCAAAGATTAGATGGAGATTGTCACAATAATACTGGTGAATTTTCTTACCCCCTGAATGATTCCAGTGTAGTGTTCACATTTTGGGTGACAACACTTGTTTATTTGTGGTAGAACCCAGTTGATTATGGTTATTGTTTTCAGGGATACATAGGAGAAGAAAATATCACTAATACCTTTGCATATAGCTGCTGAGCTGCATCACCTTGAAAAGTGGCACCATGGATGAGATGATTTACTTCCTTGTGTGAGTAGTAGTGGCATATGTGCATAGTAAGTCATGATTAGTTGGACATGCTTGACGAAACCAACTAACTACAGGTCTCAACAGTCAGGCAGTTGCTGTGTGACCAATCACAGTTGTCCCCCAAAAACTGGCAGTGGGAGTAGTTTTCTGGTATTTTGATGTGCAATGAGGGTGTGAAACAACATGAGGTATAGAAGTCTTTTTGATGAGACAATTCTGGGCACAAACAACCACTGTTCACATAGCCTTGAAGCCTCATCACTTCTAACACTAGTGCAACAGATCAAAGGTTGCTTGTCTGATACAGTTTATTCAGTAAGTAACACACCAAACATTTTCAGGTGGTGAACATCCCAGGCTCCCGACATGCAAGCATGAATGTGGTTCTTGGCTGTGACAACAATGCTGTCCTTCATGCGGTCGACTATGGAGCCAAAACTGGAGCCATGGAGAAGTCTGGTAATTCATTGTATTTGAATGGACTTAGACATGTTACTAAGCATGCATCTAGTGAATATTCCACAAGAGCATTGGATATGCCTTTTACAGCATCTGTTAAGCCCCATTCTTCTGTGAGTTAGTTCTCTGCATATTGTAGCATAGATGTGTTACCAAGTCTGCATTCATTTAACCTTCTGCATGATGATTGGATATGTCTTGTAAGGTGTTAAACAGACAGGTGTGGAGGATCAATTTGACCCTGAATATTTTAAAAATAACTCTTGAATGGTGTAGCCACACTGCAACAGACATTGTACAGCTGAAGGCACCTGAAAAGTCCATCTCTTGGCATGCCAAAATGATATGCCTCATAAGGCAGCTGACCTGTAGTAGGCTTAGTCCAGGCTATGGCTGTCAATGGTGGCAGTTCCTATGGGATCGTCCAGTCGGGTTTTACAAGTGATACAAGTGTTAGGCGAAGCCATACACGCTTGAGATGGTTCCTCAACAATTGCAATTAAGATTATGGCCAATTCACTTGAACTCAGGTCAGGTATGAAGATCATATCAAAGTCAAACCTAACTGCCACATTACTGGAGAACTAGGATTATGGGACAGTTTTTCATGCTCATTTTGAATCCCTGGATTACAGGAATGTCAACAGACAACTGACGTAGAGTAATGGCTTGATTCAAACACTAGTGACCTTTAACTTATACGAGGTGCCTAAGGTTCAGGTTTTGGAATTTTCCTTTCGACTTGGGCTGGAATTTGATTCCGCAATCTCAAATTGACCATGGACACAAATGGACTAGCAACGTAACAAAGGTTCAGATTTTTACATCGATATAGACTCAAGTCAAATTGAACCGACTGAAGATCACGTGACAAAAACAGTGTTGTGGCAGTAATCGTGGACTATTGCAGCGCCAACCGACCTTGCTGAATGCAAATCGCGTGGAATGAACATTGCATGGTGAACTGAAAACTGTATCGAATGGGATAGTCACATTCAGTTAAGTGTCCGCATGTTCCTAAAACAAAACGTTGACCTGGGTCATTTTAGGTCAGTGGTGAATTCTGGCCTTTTCTTTATGCATATATATATATATATATATATATATATATATATATATATATATATTCCCTGCCATTCTACAAATACGTCAAATTTGGCCGCGGCTTTGCCGCGCCCTTCGGAAACCATTGCGGAAAATCATCGGGGGGGGGGGGGGCAATTTGACCTCCCACCCGAGCGCGGTGTCAAAAGCATACTAAAATACGTATGGAGTGTGTGTGGAGATGGGGGAGGGGAGGGGGTACATGGTACCTAAACGTCTTGATACTTTGCTGGCAGTTGCACCATTTTTTGGTTATTTTCTTGCTGTGCTGGTGAAGACGGCTAACAGTCGTTCGCTAGAAAATACGTATAGTTGCGATCAGGGAAAGGGTGCTTTTCCGATGAATCGTTTAGAAACATTCGTTGTGAAACTTAGCGGTGCTGAGCATCGCTCAATGGTCCGAGGACGGACGGGTTCGTTCGGACGGCCAGCACAATGTCTTTAGATAAATACACCAACAATTATTACCAGCGAGGATGCCGGGTTTCTTTCAACAGTGGGCTAACCTTGCTTTTTGTCTCAGTTAAACTTCTTTCAACAGTGGGCTACCTTACTTGAACTATGGTGAAATTCTTCTAAATAGTGCTGGCCTGGTTTTGAACATTTTCGTGACGAAGTGGATTTTCAGTTAAAAGTTTACATACATTCATGTCTCGCTTTCCCCACAATCCAGCTGTTGGGCAGTGTTTGAGGTATCACGCCGCTGTAGATGATATTTCTCATTCGAACAAATTCAAGCAATCTGTCTACTGAAACGTGTCGTTCGTGTGCCTCTAAAACGAGCACCGTCAACGCTTCTGATAGCTGCGTACTTTTAGTAATAGGTGGGGAACGGTGTTGGCTGTAGATTGAGGCTTGGCCCAGCGGGTCGCAGATGTCATGATACCTGAAGAACCCAATCTACACAACCAGTTGAACAAACGTGGCACAGTTAACTTAACAAATGTAACATAACTTTTTGCTTCCGTATGTTACGTGACGTTTGTTTGGTTTAAAGAAATGTTACACATTTGAAAGATATCGAGGCCAAACATCAGTTATGATTGAAAAAGGCCCACTTGAAACTTTTGGTAAAGTATTTAGCGCAAAAGACGTCTGGATAACAAAATTTTACAATTCAGTTCATATTCTGCTCAATACATCATCGTTTCATTACGATATGACTTTTTATGACGTCAGAGCCGTTGTCAGACTGGCCGTGCCAGAATTGCCACTGTAGCGGACGGGCTGGCTCGCCTGCAGTACTCAAACTCACTCGCCGCAAGGTGGCTGGTTAATCTATGCATGTAAAAAACCGACCATTGCTATGTGCGCGTGTTTTGGTCCTTTCTTCTCCTCGTGTTCTTGTATGCTTTTGTCTTGATAGCACATTCGTATTTGCACTTGCTTGCTCGGCTAGGGCGCTATTCTAAGTTATTGGATTCAACCTCATGTTCTTCGTAACTGGTAGATGTTGTGCAAACGCCTGTATTATGGTGCTGTTCAGTGATCGAGACTTGCATTTATTGCGTGGGAGTTTTATTGAGAGCTAACTGGTGTCCGTTGATGCGACAAGTCCTGCAGACGTACTTCAGACACGAAGGCGTTAATGGCCATTGTGAAGACGAAACTTATGTGACGTTTCTTTGACGTCGTACATCGCTGGGTGACCTGGAGTTAGGCGCGCACTGTGCGCACTGCTTACGCAAGTGTCACCTGCACTGCACTGCAAATATGGAGACTCATAAACCTCGGCATGGGCGGAATTCGTGGGGATTCAGCACATTTGCTGTTTGCGTAGGTACTGCGAAAAATGCAGGGCCTAAAATTCAGATTTTTGGTAATGTGAATCCTGTCACCTTCCACTGGCGGCTGTTATGAACTCCTCAACCCCCACAGTTGAGATGGATAGTTGCTGGTAGCAGGAGCCCAGCGAAGCCGATCCTGATAGGGCTTTCTGTAGTCCTGCTGCGCCAGTCCTCCATTCGTATGCTGCTCGATGGACATCGCAGCCCGCCCGCGTCTCACCGGAGCGCCGTCTGATTTCAGACGTGGCCCAGGGCGCACCTGCGTGCGCGAGGTGTTCTGGAGCAGCGGCCAGTTCCCCGCCTGGTGGCGGCAGCTGGCCAACGAGTCGGCCGGCGTGTTCTTGGACGCGCAGGCGTTTGAGCTAACTGGCGACGAGACGGCGCTGCGCCAGAGCCTTCTGAAGCTCAGTCGGCGCTACAGGTGGGTGTCGGTGCCCCGCTCAGCCGGCGCATTGTAGTATTCACCCGGCCAGTGTTCAGGTGCGTGTCAGTGTCCCGCCCAGCCGGCGCACTGTAATATTCACACGGCTAATCTACAGTGTCAGCGTCCCGCCCGGCCGGCGCACTGTAGTATTCATGCCGTGTTTCTACGTTCCATAGTGGCACAAAAGAGCAATAGCTTCCCTTATCATTCCAGCACATTTTCGTGGTACTTGACGTGTTTAATGCCTCACTTGAAAGGGATCGCCTACGTGACTACTTGACCTGAAAATGAAGGTCTGTAAGTGTTGGCTTTCGTTCAAATGGCCCCAAACATTGCTGCGACCCGCGACAAATATCAAATGCGTTTTGGAGTTAACAGTAAGATGTATTTACGGCCGCACAACACTACAGTACGCTCCGTGGGGTATCTAGTCCTGTAGGCCACGACTAACTGACGCGCGGCAGCATACGTGCGTGCTGTTGAAATGATGTGTTGGGTATCCCCCGAGCCGCTGCCACCCATACTGAATTACCGAGTCACAGTCGTATTGTGTCGTAATAACATCTTTTGCTTCCCCCTCCCTCCCCCTAATATCCAACGGCAGTTTTGTTTTTGCTGTCAGCTCCGTGCGGGCCAGACCCAGTCCCTCTCAGGCAACAGCCATGCCCTGCGTCAGGTGTTATCGATGCGTCAAACCCCTTTATGTCGGGTTGATAGACGTTTGCTGCGGCCGGTTTCTGTCAGCGGGCGGACTTCGCTGCACCCTGTGTCTTGGGCAGTCCTGCTTGCGAACGATCCTCCCCCTCCGCTATCAGGGGTTGCGGCATGGTCTGTCGCAGGCCCAGTGTAAGTGTCGTCCTCCCTTGCCTCGGATAGCATTGTCGTACCCAGGCGCAGCGCGGTCTGTGTATGGCGGGAGCCTGTCCGGTCGGGGCTGGTGAACGCCGCATCCCGCCTCAGGTCGTGTCTGCGGGCCAGCATGGAGACGGTGTCGGCGACGGACGCGGCCGATGCGGAGATGCAGCGTCAGCTCCTGGACAGCATGGAGATGATCTGGCACCTCTGCGAGATCCTCCTCATCGAAAAGAAGCGAGGTGCTCACCTGGGGCCGAAGTTAATGTCTCATCCCCGAGGCGATGCAGGGCTGTTTGTCCGGATTTGGCTCGGGTATATCGGTGTAGCCACAAGCCGAAGCGCGCATAACATGCAGCTGAAGCGCCCGTGAGACCTTTGTTAACGAGCGAAGCCGCAGGCGGGCTAAGTCTGCCTGAGCAGTAAGACAGTTTTGAACTTCAGTATCTTGGCCCGGCCTTGACGCTGTCTAGGGACAATATTCACTCGTGAGTCATATAGGCCACACCGATGCGACTCACGGGTACGCACTGACGCCAGTTCCACGCAATATTTGGCGAATGCGGTGCTGGAAATGTGCTGCATAGATTGCAGGGCGTTTGCAAACAAAGTGTACGTTAATCAGGTGTCACTTGCCTGCAACATTGCAACTTGAGCAGCTTGTAGCCTCGCTTTCCGTTTAGCGCGCGTGCCGCCGCCTGTGATGTGGGCTGACCGGCTGGACGCTGCCGCCCAGGGGGTGTGGTGCTGTACCAGCTGCTGGACTGGGTGCGCCAGCACGCCACACAGTTCGACAGGGCCGCCGCCCACGTCACCGAGGCAGAGGTGCCAGAGAGCCATCCCGAGTACTGGAACACGGTACGTGCTAGCCGGAGTATGGAAACATGCAAAATATCTTGCCTGCACTGCTGCGCCTGCACGGTGTATAAAATTGATGTGGAATAATCAAGTTAACGGAGCTCAGTTTGGGTCAGGCTGGGCTTGGCTGGGATAAACGTATATTTTTCATGCAGTCATTTTCTGCTTCGACTTTCATGCCTCTCACTAGTTTGCAATCAACTCATTTTTTTCATTTCGGTGCTTATTCCTGCCGATACGATCATGGCACGCAATCCGTGCTGGCAAGGTTACTGGAGCACGGCACGCGCCACGTGATTCCGGTATTGATGTGCGATATATCACACCGAGCGTGTTCGCTGTTACCGGTGGCCGGCTGCTGGCTGCTTTGCTGTCGCTGCTGACATTGATCCTCTGACGGGGGCACTGGGGCGTGAAACGTCACATGTTTCTTGAAGTCGATAGTTAGCGTCGGCTGCGTTTTTGCACGCTCACTGCTATCGGGCGGTCGCCATGTTTTTAAGAATGCTGAAGTGGATGACTAGCATACGGTTGTTTTGGATACCTGATGACTGTGCTTTTAAGTGTATTAGGACATGATGTAACGCGCGGGCTCCGTACCTTACTTTATCTCTTACACGAACACTATTATTTATGTGATTAAAACATTCCGGTGGTGAGCACATTGCGCTAACTTTGTGTTTTTACGGGGCAATGTAGGGACCAGCTCTCGAAAGGTCGTATGAGATCTGTTCCACACTTTGTATGCTATAGCCGACGCC
This sequence comes from Pollicipes pollicipes, assembly GCF_011947565.3. Lineage (NCBI taxonomy): Eukaryota > Metazoa > Arthropoda > Thecostraca > Pollicipedomorpha > Pollicipedidae > Pollicipes > Pollicipes pollicipes. The sequence goes on along the minus strand of NW_023596592.1, from coordinate 101,732 downwards.
TAAATGTTACAAATTGGCTTGATACGAAGCTGTTCCGTCAAATGGTAACCATTGCGTCCCAAGAGTCCAGTTGCAAGAGTGTTGTTTCCTTTACAAGATAAGTAAAAGGGCTGGAGGGGGGGGGGGGGGGTGGCAAAAGGATTAAAAGAATCCCCTCCATTTGCATCGTGTTGATACCCTCGTAAATTGCGTCGGGCCTTTGTCCATGGCTCAGTAAATAACAGCAGTGGGGCGGCGTTACGGTAGGCAGCGCTGCTTCCGTAACTATTGCAGCGCTCTTTAAATGAATACTGCTGTTGCACGACCTGCAGGAGGCCCTGTGAACTACCCGACGGTGCCTGAAGGTTTCGGCTATTATCCGCCGAACAAGAATCGCGTGCCGTGGAAAGCACCCAAACGTTACAAGCTGGCTAAGTATGATGCTGCTCCATGAAATGATGCCTAGCACATCCCCGGGAGCTCCGGTATGCTGTACCGCCGCCGGTGTGCTGGAACACTACGTACTAGTTTTTGTGGAGATGTTGACGTGCACACCACCTGCGAAACGATTACCGAAAAGAATTCAGCGGAAATTAGTTGAAGCACATAGGCTGTCAGGGTGACATTTTGTACGGCATTTTGGACATGTTTTGCGGCAACCTCGCCAAAGTCCCGTCTTGCGCCCGAAAGTGGTGTCAAACCGCGCAGCTAGGTCAGGTCCAAATCGGCAAGTAATCGTGTCAAACCGCGCAGCTAGGTCAGGTCAAATCGGCAGGTAATCGTCGCCACCATTGCGTGGCTTGGGGTCGGCCGGCGGGCCTGTACTGACCCGGGGACCAGATACGGTCACCAGACTGCACCGCGCCGGCGGGTCCCGGGACCGGCCAGCATTGGCCACACTCTACACGCGGAACCGCTAGCCGCACGTCCACAGGTCCCAGTTGAACTGACACACGGGGCACCGCCGGTGCGCACTCGCCCGTAACGCAGCTGGGGCTGCGTCCGAGCGTACGCACGTGAGCTGTCGCGTCTTCCTCCCCAGGCCCTGCCAGCCCCTCCCGGCTCCGCGCCGTGTGCCGACGGCCGCGCGCAGGCCGGCCGCGTGCGCTCCCCGTCTCGGCGGTCCAGCGCTGGGCGTGGACGGCCGCTGACCGCCGGCCGCCGCCGGCCAGGTATACGGCTTCGTGCTGCAGGGGCGGCAGGACGCGGCGCGGAAGCTGCTGCGCCTGCACGGCAGCTTCGGCACGGAGCCGTTCGTCAGCGCCGACGAGCTGCTGCGCAAGACGCCGGCGGGCGGCGAGGCGAGCGTGGCCGGCTTCGAACTACGCTGGCGCGGCTGGCAGGAGCAGTGCATCCGCCGCCTGGAGGACGGCGAGTTCGGCTTCAGCCCTCGCCTCCAGACGCTGGTCAAGGTGACCGGGCGGAGGCGCACGGGGGGGGGGGGGGGGGGAAGGGACGGGAGATGGGCGGTCTTGGTTCGGCGTTAGCATTGGGATCGATCAGGGCTTGGCAGAAATGGTGTAGTCGTGAACAGGAGGATTTGTTCATGTGAGTTAGGCGTGTGCGCACTCCTTGCTGGGAGCGATTCACTCGTACCTGGGCTGGAGATGACGCTCACCAGGCGTTGTATTGGCTAACTCCTGGCGTCGGTTGTGCCGGCAGATTCTCTGCGGCGACGCTCCGACCTTCGAGGACCTGTACAAGCAGATGGGTTCCTGGTACCACCTCATGGTGTCCTACACCCTGTACTCCCGGCCCTGGGTGGGCATCTCCGACCTCAGGTGCGGTGCGGTACGGTACGACGGCCAGTCCAAGCTGGGGCGTTCGGGCGCGAGGGCGCACTAAGAGTCAACGGTCGTGTGGGATTCGCATGCTGTTAGCGATGACATGGCGTTCAGTGATAGCGTCATGTCGCCGTTTCATTTGCCAACACGTTTTGCCTGCCAGCGACCGTCGGCCGTGTTGGTTACCTGGGAAATGTCGTTGCTTGTGAAGGCCGGTGCCCTCGGTCGGGCGGATAAAGTTCGGAGGGTGGCGCGTCTTGTGCCGGAGGCTGGAGGCGACACCCGGCAGGGGTCCAGCTGCGGTGCCAGCCTGCTGCCGAGCGACGGCTTACGCGGCCAGCCCAGCCGCAGGGCCAATGTACCGCGGCTAACAAGCCTGTGCGATCGGTGTGCACGCAACACATTACCCCGAAGCGTATGCGGAAGGTGCGACAGTAAGTGTGTTGCGAACTTGCGTGATAACTTCGGCAACTTTGCCATTTTGACAGGCGTGCTAGGTGTCGCACTACACAGCCTAGAACCACACGGGCCACTGCTCCAGCCCGTGAAAATCATGCACCACGCGATGGAAACGATACCTTCTTTTGTGACGCTTAGCACATTCGTCAATGAATCACTTGCTCCGCTCACCCATCGGCTGCCACCGTCGTGCCACCCGATTACAAGCAAGCTCCCACTGCGGCACTGGGCGGTAATCGGACTGACGCCCGCGCCGCCTTTGACGGGACGTGCCGGCCCCGACATCTCGCCGCCACCACCCCCGCCGTGACGGCGCCGCCGTCCCGCCGGCAGGGACGCGGCCGAGGACAGCATCGAGGTGTTCGGCGGCGCCAGGCAGCACTCGGCGCTGGACGCCATGCTGCACGCCGTGGTGGACGGCGACGTGCACACGCTGCTGAAGACGGCGCAGGCGACGCTGCCGGACGGCTGGCTGACGGCGCACCTGGCCGACCTGCTGCACCGGCTGCCCTACGGCGGCGGCGGCGGGCGGCGCACCAGCTTCCTGACCGAGCTGCGCCACCACCTCGTGCTGGAGTACGGCGGAGCGCTGTTCGCGGCCCGGCCGCTCTGGCAGCTGGGCGCCGTCTACCTGGACGGCTGCGGGCCGCAGGGACGCGCCCGGCTGGCGCTCCTGCTCGAGCGGCTCGACCCCGACTCCGACCGGCGCGCACGCAAGATCATCGAGGTGAGACCGACCGCTGGGATGACAGAACGCGGCGGTCGGGGCGGGGGGCGGGGGGCGTCATGTCACGTCGCTGCGGGACGGGGTAGGGTGACGCCACGGCAGCTGAGGCGCGTCAGTGTTTGGGTCAAAAGCAGCCACCGTCAGCGAGTGGACGGGCGCGCGTGGACGTTAGTTATGGAGCTTTAAGGGCACGTCAGCCATCTTGCTTACTTAAGCCCATGTTTTGTTTTTTAAAAGAGCTGTGTCAGAACTATGAACAGGAACGTTGACACCAGCTTGTCAGCCGCAGTGTGTAACTCATCAGTGCCGCCACCGCAGTGTCAGAGGAGTGCCTCGTCCGCGACGTAACGGCCGCTCGTACGGTGATGACGGGTGGAGCGCCGCACACTGTTATCGCGGCCGCCGCGTGTGTCGCCGCCGCACCGTCTCCAGCGCCCCTCTCGTGTCGGCCAGGTGGCCGAGCGGCGCGGCCTGACCGAGGTGGCCAGCTCGGTGGCGCAGGTGATGGGCCGGCGCGCGCTGCGGGCCGGCCAGCTGGGCACGGCGCTGGCCTGGGCGCTGCGCTCGGACAGCACGGCGCTGGCCTCGCGGTTAGCCGACACGCTGGTGCGCGAGTACAGCGGCACCGGACAGTTCGCCAGCGCCGACTTCATCGACAACCTCGGCGCCTGTATCCTGAAGAGCGACCGGCTCATGTTTCTCGGTGAGGCGCCGGCGCCAGCGGCGCGCACTGGTGACCGGCCGCGGCCAGGGTGTCGTAGGATCGTCACGCCGCGCAGGACACGAGGAACGTTCGCCTGTTGGTGACTGGAGGTTGTTGAGACAACGCGTGGCGTTAGTGCTGACGTGGATTGGCTCGGGACGACATGGCGGCACTTGGCCACTCGAGGCGTCTCAGGTATTTCCTGAGACTGCAATCTGGGTCACGACCAGTGCAGTTTACTTCGACATGTTTTCAGTTTGTCTGCAATTCGTAATTTGTCGGCAAGACCCGTGTAATCGCTACTTCACGTTTTTGTTCGTTACGGACGACATGCGACGTTGGCATCTGACTCGCCGAAGGTATCGACCTCCCGCTGCTTGTCGCCAGGTAAATACCGTGAGTTCCATCGGCTCTATGAGGAGGGTAAGATGGCAGACGCTGCCTCTCTGCTCGTCACACTGCTCACGTCACAGCTGGCACCCAAATAGTGAGTCCTGCAGCCACGTTGAGACGCGCACCGTTGCGTGGATAGCTAGCTCGTAACTCTTGTCGTTGTACGGGCCAGCGGCGCGTGTTTCCGTGAGTCGCTGTCAGTTCCCGTCTGGACAAGAAAGGATGCTATCGAACGATCCATTACCGCGCCCCGCTTTAGCCTCGCAAAAGCGATCTCCACGCGTCCCTTTGTGAGTCATTGTACTTAACGCGCACTGCGAAACGTCAGTCGCGACACGCCTGTTGTGCGTCGGTGCACTTAACACGCGCCGAAAAACTTCAGCTGTGACGGGCTCACCGACGTCCGATCAGAGCCGCGGTCAAACCTTTGTATGGCTGTCGTTTGTCTCGTTGTTGGCCTTTAGGCCGGCTCGATTTCGACGCACTACCGACGCCGGCCCGACCGCTCCATCCGCGATGCTTTCCCCCCCCCCCCCCTCACGGACACCATAGCTGTTCGGACGGTTCCGTCCCGTCCTGCCCCCCCCCCCCCCCTCTTCGGCGTTTGATGACGCGGGCGCGCCATCGGCAGCTTCTGGATGACGCTGCTGCTGGATGCCGTGCCGCTTCTGAAGGGCGAGGAGGTGGTCATATCGTCCGCACAGACATACGACCTGATCGGCTGCGTGGAGCAGCTGAGGCGGGCTGGTAAGGCACGCGCCCCGCCGAGCGTCGCTGGCCGCGCTCCGGCCCCTGCCTGCTAGGGCGGCTGCATTGTACCCGCACGTGCGTGCGGAGATAATGCCGTGACCGCGCGGCTGGGTCGCTGGGCCGTGATCGTGTGGACGCTGTCAACGTTTGGAGTGTGGAGCACCGGCCTCCGTTTGTTTGTCGAGCAGGTCAGTGGGAACGTGTTCACGCGATTCATTGTTGTGGAAAGGCAACAGGAACGCATTTTTACCAAGGCATCCAATAGGTACAATAATAACCAATGCATAAAAGGGAACCAGAAGGCCTTTAAAGGTTGCAGAACATTTTCGTGCGCAGTCAGGTAATGGCTTCTCCCGATTGCCGCTTCTCAAGTGTCTTTTTTGGGGGGGAGGGTAGGGCTAGATCACAGTGAGCGGGACCTTGCTCCACCCGTGCCGTTGGATGGTCTAACCTTGCTGTCCTGCGCGATCCGCTCCCGGGCCGGCCGGCCCGGGGTCGGTCGACTTATCTGCGGCCCATCCGAGAGGTCACCATCAGCGCCTCAACCCATCTCATACCTCATGCCTCATGCCTCATGCCTCATGCCTCACACCCATGCGCCCCTGGTTTCGGTGTGTTGTTGAAAAGTGCTGTAGAACCGGCCGAAAATTGATTGACTTGTTCCCAACCGTGTCCACTTTTATTTGTGTTCGTGCGGCGCCGACCGCCAGCTGGCGGAGCTGACCGCGCCACGACCCATGCCGTCGCTACCGTCCGTGCTCCGGGCCTCTGACCGGCTTCGTACCCCTTCCGCCCGTGCTCTGGGCCTCTGGCTGGCGGCGTACCCCTGTCGTCTATGCTCCGAGCCCCTGACCGGCCGCGTACCCCTATCGTCCGTGCTCCGGGCCTCCGACCGGCGGCGTACCCCTGCTGTCTGTGCTCCGAGCCTCTGGCCGGCGACGTATCCCAGTCGTTCGTGCTCCGGGCCTCTAAACGATGACGTGCTCGTATCGTCCGTGCTTGGACCCGCGACACGCTCGTGTCGTTCGTGCCGCGCTCTGCCGGCTGAGTTATGGCGCGTGCCGCGCTCTGCCGGCTGAGTTATGGCGCGTGCCGTGCCCTGCCGGCTGAGTTATGGCGCGTGCCGTGCGCTGACCGGTGTTATGTGGATTACAGAAAAACTGGACGAAGACTCGGCCGACGTGAAGCTGATCCGTCTCGCGCTCTCCCACAACCTGGCGCAGGCCATCATCGTCGAGGGCTCGAGCGCCGGCTGAGGCCCTGTTGACGCGGTCGCCATCGTCCAGCCGTGTGTTTGTAAGAAAATACAGTACAACCAGCGCGGTGTCTGTGAGGGCGCGGGGAGACTGCCGCCCTTGGAGTCGAGGACGGAGGGGTGGCGACGGCGCCGGACCAGCGTCACAGCTGCGGGGTGGGCGGCGACGTGCGGCCGCCGAGCGGCGGACCCACAGCTCGGCCGGCGCGACACGGCATCGGCGAGGGCAGCCCACGCGGGCGCTGTCCGTCTGCGCCAAGAGAGGAGGTCCCGTCGTCTGCCCCTGTCAGACCCCCCCCCCCTCCCCCCGCTGACGGTCGGGATCACGCAGTCGCCCGAGCCTCAGGTTATTGAGTCGCGAGCCGATGGTCTAATTTTGACAGCGCGGGCGTGCAAGCCACCGCAATGCTTCCAAACACTGCATATCGCGCGTGACGAGCGATTGAGGTTTGGCCGTTCAGGGGCTCCTTGTTCCGCTTGGCAGGGTGCAACGTGGCCCGCAAGGCCCCGAGTGCCGCCCATGACGACGCCACGCGGCAGACACGCGCGGCCGGCACCGTTCGGCCGTGCTGTGCCTCGCACAAGGTCGGGCTGTCCGCTGACGACCACGCCATCGCCGCGGCGAGCCGGCCCGAGTCCGGAAGCCAAGCTGCAAACACCTGATGCGGTCGCGGGTGACGCCAGTATATTAAATAAGGTGCATTGAAATGCCGTACAGCGCCGGGCACAACACAGAAGGCCGAACGGGTGCGGAACACTCCGACCGCGATTCTGCGGCCCGGTCGGACGGGGGCGCGTTTCCGCGGCGGCCACACAAGGACGGATCGACGTCAGTTGTACGGACAGGCCGGGCGGCGACGCGGACGCCGGGCGCCAGCGGCGCCGCACGCGCGCGCCGCCGGGAACGCGCATCGGACCTCGCAGCGCAAGCGGCGGGTCCGCCTCCGCGGGGCTGAGCGTCTACAGCGTACCTCACCGTCGGCATCGCGGCGTGCCTTGTCGAAACCCGTGACTGGTGCGGATGGTCTCAGAGGTACAGCAGAATTCTGGTGGGCTTGGACGACTCACACCAGCACCCACCCCCCTCCCAAAAAGACAACCAATCAGCCGCGTTCTACAGAAGGTGGTCAAGGGTACCCGCAAGGGTACCCACTGGTCAAGGGTGCCCGCATGACTTCATACATGGTTCAGAGTTCATGCTTAAGGACGGGAACATAAATGTCCACTACCCTGAGTAAAGCTCTGAAATGCCTGACAGGCATCAAGATCATCAGGAATGGCTACAACGCGGGCCGCATTCTGAGCACGGACGCGACGATAAATGAAAACAAACCAACAAACGATTTTCCCCGAAATAGTATCACAACCACACATGTGACGCACCAGCCCCCAAGAAGTGATCCAGTTAGCGTGCTTAGACCCCGATGCACATTGCCCGAACCCCCGTGCAGCTTGCACAAATCCAGCCGTGTCCACCCGTCATCACGCGGTGACCGGGCGCCGGATCGCAGGGCCGAGGCACAGTCCACCTTAATATCTGACTGGCCCCCACCGCAACCACAGCCCCGGCACACGTGCCCGCACGTGCCCGACACGCGGTGATGAGCAGACGCAGCAGCCGGCTCGCGTCCGCCAGCAACACGCACCGCACCGGAGCAGCTGCCGGGGCCGGCCTGCCGACAGCGTCGCAGGTCCAGCCGACCCCAGGCGCCCCGTGACTGACCGGCCGGCGGATGTGTCGCTGCCACGCACCGCTCGCACCGGAGCGCCGGGGACGAGAGCACGGGCGAGCCGGAGAGGTGGCGCGCGCTGGCCCCGATCACGGACAGCCGCTGGGCTTGGCCCGGCCGTCCGCCCGCGCCTGGCCGCACACCAGCACGCAGTCAGCGGCCGCGCAGTGCCGACGGTGGCGCGACGCACAGCGACGCACTGCCGCCGCGGCGCCGCGCTGGTGACGCGCTCTCCCAACAGTCCGCGGCACTGGACGGCTCCATGCATGAGACGCAACATCGGGCGAGCATTCCGCGGGGATCTACCACTACTGCCTCCGAAAAAGCCAATTAACGATTTGCAACGCAGATGATAAAGCAGATTTATCATCCACCCGGTTGTTTCTCTTTGGCTTTGACTGCGGACTTTTGCCACAGAAACTAGGCGACGCAACATACTGTTAATCACAAGTGAGAACATTACGTTAGTGACTTTAAAACAAAATTATATTGAACGGAGCGAGACTCGTCAGAGCCTGCCCTGTAGACTACGTCCTATCACATACCCGAGCGTTTGTCATTTACGGGGGTTTTTATTCCAAAAAGTACAAAAGGTATTTCACAAGTGAGATAAGCCATGGGATAGCAAGGCTTACCCCACAATTGCAGTCACTTACCTGATATGCGGCACACACAAACTTGATAAGTTGGGAAAACATTTCACCTTGGTGCTCTTGACTCTGAAAACACAAATGACGTCAGGGACACATCTTCGAGTGCGAACTGTCACCTGTCTTCACCTTCGTGAGACGCTCCCAGACGCTAGAAGCTGGAGCGATGATGATGACAGGTCTTCTGATGGGTGTTGGGAGCTCGGTCACTCATACAGAACATTTTTATTAATTACTCATGTTATGCCAGTACTGTTATTACGGAAACATGGGCACCACACAATCGTTTTCCGGGTGTAGGCGGACCCGGACCATTGAAGTTTACCAAGAGCAAATGATTCATTGCCTAATGGCGAGTACAGTCACTGGGCTGGGAGAGGGGAAGCGGGGCTGGCGCACCATTGTTTTGTTGAACACCTTAATCTACCCACAAATTTGAACTTCTCATATTTGGATTGATTTGTTTTTCCGACGCCACTTAGAGAAAGTTTAATTAGCGTTGATTACACTTGATAAAGCTGAATAGCTGGCAGCTGCAGCGTGTTTCTGGGGTTTTGACCAAATAATGCGAATTTGCCACATTCAAAGGCAAAACTAAATGGCAACATTCAAAATGGCAGGACCTCCGACCATCTCCGCGTATCAAATCACCAAGTCAACTAATACCGCGTCAATCACCGGTAACAGTAACAATACTGTACGTAAACCCTGCGGCGGTAACCGGCAGCTAAGCCGAAGGGTTAGGAGCCGGAGCTAGGGATCCCGTCGGTCGGCCGCCGCCCGGCCGGCGGCCGCAGCCCGCGTCGGACTGCGCTGCTCCATCTGCACCCACCCCGTCCACCGTGACGGTGGGTATGAAGATGGCGCGCGGGCGCAGGCTGTGAGTCATGTTGCCGTAGCGCTCCATGTCCACGTTAATGTCCTCTCCCTCGGCGCAGACGGCCAGCTCGCGCCAGTCAAGGCCGGTGGAGCGGGCACACTGCGGGCAGCAGCGACGGCGCGGCTTCAGTTAGGCACCTCGCGAACAGCCGCGGCTCCCGGGCACCGGGCAGGGCACACATAGTCAACCCGTGCATGAGAGGCTGCAGCGGGCACACAGTGGCGAGCGCGCGTTGTGCAGGCACAACGTGGCTGGGTAACAGTTTCCTCATGCTGGCCGGCGAGCACTGCAGAAGCAGGCGAGAACGTCCAACTAGACTTTAAGGACATTTCTGTCTGATGAAATCGACATGTCGTACAGCGCTCATGCAACAAGCGAGTCGATTCTTTCCACGCGTACCACTTGACAGTCCGTCGGGAGATCCAGTCAAACCGTCAAATTTCACCATACCAAAGGAATGCGTCCATGTATCCAACATAGCCGCTCCGACTGACTAGTCGGCTCTAGATGCGGCTTGCGCCCTGGCGCCATCTCGCAACGCCCGCGCCAGCACAGCAAACGCCACCGTTGCCGCTCTGTGCCGCCAGCACAGCGCGTCCGGCGCCAGCCCGGCTGCGCGCTCACCTCCTCGGCGTTCTGGCGCAGCCGGCGGTACTGTTTCATCATGCAGGTGACGAACGCGACGGCCTGCGTCTGACCGTCGGCGCGCCGCACGCCGCACGCGTGCACCTTGTTGGCCCAGCACTCCTCGGGGCCGTGCTGGCAGGAGAAGGTGACGGGCGGAGGGTCGCCGGGCCGGGAGTCCGGCCGGCTGTGGTACTGCGTCTGTCGGAGGAGGCGGCGCCCGCTGCAGTCAGCGTCGGCGTCGGCTCGGCGGCCGCCGGCGCGGCACCAGGCGAGACGACACACGCAGAGTGATCAGCCGACGCTGGCGTCAGCGCAGGCAGTGCCGTGGTCGTCGACGTCTGCCACACGCACACTGGCGTCCCACACACTGGCGCACATCCGAAGCGCCGATAGACATCTGACACGTTTGCTGGTGCTGTTCCGATTTTCGTGCCTGACATCTGACACAATGACAGGTGATACTGACGCGGGTCACTTGACACACAGCGGCAATGTGCGATGAGGTGAGATACGCTACACCAAGCTCCTATCTCTACCAGCTGCATGCACCGACATAACCTTAGCCACCTGAGCTGCAACATCATTGCGTTGCCTGCTTACAGTCCATACTGAATTAAGTCTCCAGTGGCGGGTTGTCATGGTGGGCGTGATGCGCTGCGAGGCTACCCGGCCGCAGCTGGATGTTTGGGCGCCGCCGGCTGCTGTCATCACGCCTCCCCACAAGAGCGAAAGTATGCTGAGGAGCCTATTGATCAGCATAAGAGCCAGATGCAAGACTAGTGCAAGACTCGGCACGTTGTGACTCCGGTGCATCCGCCATCGACGTACACTTTAGTGAAGCGCAGAGCTAGGATGAAGCGGGTAATCGGGGTATTGGTGAAGCGGTAGGTCCGGTCAGGCACCATGAACGGCTGTCTCCCCGTACATGGCTGTGCGCCCTTAACAACGGTGCCCCACCTCCACCTTTTTTAGCTTATGATAATATCTAAAACGGGGCAAAAACGGAGCTGGATGCACTGATGATACGCCCAACTGGCAAGGATCCCACGAAATGGCGAATTACATGGGCAGGGGCCCGCTGGGTAGCACCCCTGGGAGCTCCCCCGGCCTTAACTAATCCACGCAGACTCCATGCATTCGGCGTCCCACCACACTCCCTCCAATTATGCACATCCGTTGGCGCCCAATCAACCCACCCATTCTTGGCTCGCATACGGATCGGACCCCCTCCTTTTGTCCAGTGCCTTGCCATTATAATTGGCTCGTCTGCATGAGTTCTCGTTAAGCTAGCTTAACATCAATTTATCATGTTTCAAACATTCCATAAAGCCACGTTTAAGCTCTGTTTAAAATATATCAAGTTAATTTGTCAGCTGTACACTGACGCAGCTACCAGGCTGACATCAGGTGTCCGAAGCTGGACGGTGACTCGTTCCCTCGTCCGACCTCCAGGGTGACTGCTCCTCGTTCGGACGAAGCTCCCCGCGTTCCGTCCACGGCGGGCGGCCCACCATTCATTCGGCCACGCCCACCGCTCGCAGCTTTCCGCTGCCGCGCACGCGCCTTAGGCAGTGTCTCATTCAGCACGGAGATGTCGCCTCCCGCACTTCTACGCCCTCACCTCCCGCCCGCCGGAGCAGGCTTTGCGGGGCACCGCCCCACGGCGCGTCCCTCAGGGGCCTGGAGGTAGACAGCGCGTCCGATGGAACGGCGGAGCCCTCGACAGAGCACGAGTGACCGGCGTGACCTGTGCTCACGCCTTACAATCTCCTCAGCTGGCGCGTTCTGGAGGCTCGGCTTGATCCGCCTGTTAGACGACCTGGTGCCTTGTCGCCTTTCCTATGAGCGTCGATGGCGGGATCTCTATCCGTCCCGAACATCCCGCCATCAAGTACTCATAAGGCCTGGCGTACGCCCCGACGGAAAAGAGCACACTGTGTCCTGTTCTCCCCCAAGGTGTGGTACACCAAAATATAGATCCAGCTACCGCCGTGCATAACTTGGCATCCCGTGCGGTTCCCACTGATCCTGGGACATACCATGGCCTACACCACTTTATGCCGTCACGCCTGGGGTCAAGTTAGAAACAACAAAATGAGTCAACCGTCTCTTAGTCACAAAAGGAGCGAAACCGTGCCTTTGACACGCGCTGCCCACAAGCGTACATCTGCGTAAAAGCAGGAATGCAGTCGCCTGGGCAATCAACCCTGTCGTGGCCAAGCCGCGCTGCTCGGGGGCGCTCCGCACCTGCCATCCTCCCGTTACGGCCCCTACACTTTTCGACGCCTGGGAAAGGAGGGCGTGTTGCGTATCGGACGGAAGTCTGACAGCCCGGCGGAAGCTGATTGCGTCGATTCCATAGCGACATGTTCCGCTTAAACAAGGCAATTAAGCACTAAACCAAAACAAACAAACAGACAAACAGAATGGCAAAATACTCGCGCACGAAAGCCATGCAAAGCCAGTTAATAAATCGGGTCGGGCCATTGATAAAATCAAGCGGGAAGATAGCGTGCACATGATGAAATCCTTGTGGGTATGCTGGACAGAATTCGGCAAGGGTTACGCCGCCCCGAGCAATCGGAAAACAAGTTAAGAGAACGAGAATGGCCAAACCGTCCAGCAAGCCAACGGGCTTACGTCACAGCGAAAGGAAAACCTTCAGGGATATGGCGGCGTGGCCCGTACGCCGCGCCTGGCCGTGACACGGGACGGACAAGGGCCCTGCGCCGCTACGCCTCCACGCTGCCGCTTCCAAGGACCAAACCAAAATAGCCTCGGCGCGGGCCAACGGACGAGCCGCCGCACCGGAGAACGCGTCATGGGCCTCGGACACCATGTCCACCCACGCTGCGCGCGAGTGCCCTGTCACCGCCTGGCCGAATCCCTTCCTGCCTCGCTTCCACGCTACACCGTTTAAAACGCAAACTGCCACCTGTATTTACAAAACAATCAGTAAGACATCGACAAACCACGTGACGCGTCACGCCCCCCCCCCCCCCTTAATGATGGGGGTGAGCCCGAAACATAACGCCCGGCCGGGAGGGCCACACGGCCATTGCTCCTCCTCCCTAAATACTCGGAAGGGAACAGATGTCCGTGGCCCACGCCCGACCGGTGGGGAGAGGTCAAGGGACTCGGGAGCGCCAGCCGTCCATGGCCCGGTAAGGATTGGAACTACAGCCCGTGGACTCACATCGTGTGCGTCGTTGCCGGCGTCCCGTCCTCCGCGGGGCCAGATGTCGCCGCCAGGTTGCTGCCGCCACTTCTCTCAGCCGCTCCTCACTCCTCGCAACTACCCGGGAGACCCCTCTCTCAAGCGCCTCCTCTGGACTCTCCACCGGCACTTCCTATAGCTCTCTTATCTCCTCTGTAATTTTCCGCGATTCTTCCAACTCGGGCGGCCCGCCTTGGTTTTTGCGCATGAACCAGTAGATTTGCCGCCTCGCGCCCCCCCCCCCCCCCTCGTCCAATATTTTGCCGGGCCGGCCTGTGCTGCTCCCAGAGTCCGGCCCCCAACGTGCCCCTGGGTCAGATCTCGGGCGTGGCGTCGCTGGCGCGGACGCAAGGCTCGCCCGTTCTCACCTCGGGGGGGGGGGGAGGGGGCTGTGCGTCCCCCTCTGGCCCAGTTCCCATGTGGCGTGGCGTGTCTGACGCCAGCTGGGGTGACGGCGGCACCGGCGCGGCAGGGTTATCGGAGCAGAGTGGCACATATCTTCATGTCAGAAAACATGATGCGTGCATGTTCCGCCGGTGACCTGGTTTTTCGCGTCCATTTATCTTGCTCGGCCGACGGAGGGCAGGTGTTTCCCTTGAGCGTTATGGTCTATTTCGGTAGACTAGGCCACCGCCATGACCGTCCCGAAGAAAAACGGCGGCTTACCCCACCCAACCGGGTGACACATACTGTTTTGCTCGCAGATCCGGTCAACAACGCGGGTCGATCGGCCAGAGCGTCGGGCGGGTTCGCATTCAGCTCAGGCCCCGCTCCGCGGCCTAAACTTCGCGTTTGATTTCGCCGGCGGGGGGGGGGGGGGCGGGAATTCATGGCCTTAGCCGGCTTGCTCGCCGTCCCATACTCCGCTGGGGAAACCTCACCGATCCCGAACGGGTGGCGCGCGACGTGGAAAGTAAGAAAATGCATGCCTACACCAGCACCATACTACATTGCCAGCACTGTGCTCATTGTAGAACGCATGAAGACTGCAGACCACTAACCGTCGCCTTTCCATAAGGAACGAAGATGACGTGGAGCACGTCTGCATGCAGCAGACTGTAGGCGGGCGCCAGCTGGTCCACGATGAAGTTCTTGCTGTCCGGACAGAGCGCCTCGTAATAGACCTCCACCTGGACCGCTGCCTGCCGGATGGACGAGAGGACAGTCAGCGCAAGGCCAGTTCAGCCAATGCCGCACACCAGCTGTCCCACGGGCCTCAGGATACATGCGGTTTTGATCACGTTTCAGCTAAATCTGATGACTTTGCAAACCTTGTGGCCCAAAATATCCACCTCTTCTGCGATCAATCCGCCATTAAGAAGGAAAGGCCTCGTTTCACCAGCAGCTGCAGTGCACCAACCCATCCCTGTCCAGACCGCCCCTTGCACGGCCAGATCACACTCACCGGTTTGCCAGCCGAGTGTGCATCATATTCAACCAGTTGGCCGGGCCGGACGCGGCCGGCCAGGGGCCCAGTGTGGGTGCCTGGCTCGGGGGTGTGCTCCTGGTACAGCCGTGATGCCAGCTGCCAGATGATCAGCCCAATGAGCGCGGCGGCCGCCAGCCGGTAACAGCGTGATCCAGAGAAGATGCTCATGGTGTGGCTGAGGTGGGCTGGCAGCAGAGCCAGCCCATGTATGGCAGCAGAGTTGACTGACCACCTGGAACTGGCCAGGACAGATAAGCTGGTGATGATGGGCAGATTCATAGGAATGGCCATATAAGCTCTATTCCCATGAACACTTCAAGTCAAATCATCTAGAATTCTGATGGTCAAAAGCAGTTTCTCAGCTCAGCACATTCTGATGGGTATGTGTGATGGAAATGGCAAGCAAGCACTTATAGTGACATAACAGCAAAAATGATGAGAATGAAAACATACTAAGTTGTTACATGGCTATCCAAGCATGACCTTACAAATAAAAAGCACACCAATTTTACTGTTTCATGCAAGACAGATGCAAGAAGTGCTTTGAAATGCACGATTGGAGGACACTGCCGTCAAACTTCGCACTCATGAGTACAGCACACTGAATGTTGAGAGGTGTGCACTGTATATGCAGGGTGTGCTGCTCACTTTCACCTTTCCTACTGTTGAGGCACCATCATTGCCCTGGGCATAGCCTCTTGTTACACCCCAAACTGAAAAAACACATGCTATGCTGAACACATGCAATTATTGGAAAAATTGCAGTAATATATTCAGAGCATGTAAATCATGATCCTGGCCCAAATTTGGAGCTTGCTGACAATAACTGCAGTATGTTGAGAGCCAACATTTCAAGGAATCAAACTGTTGTTGCAGTAAGAACAACAAATTATGCCACAAAGCCAATTTCAGATGGAACTACTGTAAAACACATTTTTCACGTCACCCTGTACACAAAATTGGAAAATGTGGCACAACGTGGCTCTGCCTAAGCTCCATGCACACGAGCAGAGGATTCGGTACACCAATTATGTCATGCATATGGCACAGTGGAGACACATACACGTAAGCCACTTACGTTACACCTAAGACTTTGCTTGATTTTGTGTAAAGTTGTGGCCAAGTCTGGAATCAGACGGGTGTCAAGTAAGTTAAGCCAGAGTCAATCTTTGGAATAATAAGATAGATCCATATTAACAATCAACTCCGCACTCCCATCCTTCACTCACGTTCGTGACACCACCGGCGACGGAGGGACGAGCTACGTCGGCTGCAAGGTTTGTGTTGCCGTGGTGAGTAAAGGCTGTGACGCATCACCTGACTGTGACATCACTGATAGTGGTTTTGCGTTCATTCAACACCTAATATAATTTTAACATTTTCAGTAGTTCAGCCCCTATCGCAATCCCTTTTCCCGAGATCATCTCTTTGTCTCTCCATCCTTTTATCACAGCTCTCCGCCGTAGCGATTCCCAACCAGTGTCTCCCAGGACCCTCCGCGCCCAGGCACTCACTTGCCTCCGTCCCCAACACACTGCCACTCTTTTCCACCACCTTGCAAGGTATCGTTCAAGCCAAGGTAGCCACATTATGCCAAATTTTCCAATTTTGTGTACAGGGTGACGTGCACACCGCCGTTATATTCGAGAGCAGGGAATACATGTGCGGACGATTACAAACATTTGACAAATGACCAGTACCACTTTGGATTGTCCTTAAAGTCACGCGCCAATTCAGTCAAGTACCCGCGACACCTAGAACTAGCGTTAGAATTTGAAATAAGATCGAGCGGTGCGGTGATTGACTATACTGCTGTATCGTGCCGCATGGTCGGATAGCACAACTGCTGTGCGATTATGTGCGCATAAGGCGTGTGGTCCTGGTGTACTGAACGCCAAGATCTTATGAGAGTGTGCTGATGCGCTGTCTGCATCGATTCGAGTGATACTGTTGGGTGTACCGGGGCCGCAATGTGCCGAGTCGTGCGCTAACATGATCTGCTTCGTGTACTGACCAATGGGCTGCTCATTATGAATTCGCTCTTGTAGGGAGGCGTGACAGCAGCAGCCGGCGGCGCACAAACATCCAGCGGCGGCCCGGCAGCAGCGCAGTGCACGAATCCCACCCTGAACCCGTCCCCCACAATATGTCAGCTATCAGTTAGATCCGAAATCTTTCCCATCGTGTGGAAACAGGCTAAGTTGACTCCGGTGTAAAAGGGCTCCAAAAAGTCATCTGATGATCATCGGCCTGTATCGACGCTGCCAATTTGATCAGACTTCAGAGAAGGTCGTGTGATACCCTGCTACTAGCGTGCCTACCAGCCCTACCACAGTCCCAACACGGTTTCCTTCCAAAGCAATCCTGCATCACCAACCTCTCCTGCTTTCTTGAACACTGCTGGACCTCAATCGCCCGAGGCAAGCAGACTGGGGCTGTCTACACAGATTTTTCCTCGGCATTCACCAGCGTCAAACATGTGCTTCTGTTGCATAAGCTCCGACGCTCTTTCGGAATTATTTCTGTCGCGTACGACTGGCCTGACTTGTACCCGACCAATCGCAAGCAGCGAGTTGTCCTGAACGGTAAGCAGTTCGGCTTAGTTCCGGTCCTATCCGGCCTATCAGAGAACTGCATCTTAGGACCGCTGCTGCTCGCGTGTTTTCTGGCTGACCCGCCCAGCCGCATTGCAAGCGAGTGCATCATGTCCGCCAATGATGTAAGACTCTGCCGCTGCATTGAAAGCAGCGCAGGCTGCGTCACCCTCTAGATGGACTTGGATCGCTCTGCGACTGGTCTAGAACCTGACGATTCAGCCTCAACCCGGTAAAGGGCAAATATTTCCTCTATGCTCCATACCTCTCCTGTTATTTATCAGTACACAATAGACGGCCACCACTTGGAAAGGTGTGATCAGATCCGTGATCTCGGCGTTTTATTGGACGCAAAGTTCACTTTTGCATCACATGTTGACGCTGCGATCTCCAAAGCTAACAGAATGCTTGGATTGATCATAGCAGCATGCAAATGCAGAGGTGCGTTTCAACCACACAGCCTTGATGTGCGCGTTCAACGCTCACGTGAGATCGTTCATTGAGTATGGCAGTGTTATCGGGAGCGGGGCTGCCACCACACACCTTGCTCGATTCGAGACCAACAAGCATAGGCTTGTAATGCAGCTGGCTGCGAACGCCCGGGATCAGTGCCCCTCTCTGGAATATGAAAGTCTTCGCTCACATTTCCGCATGTCATCAATTAAGGCACGATTTGTCCAGTTCGATCTTCTATTGAAGCACCACATATTTCACCGTCGACTGGACTGTGCTCAGCTGACCACAATATTGGTCTCTTCCTCGTGCCGTTGGGAAGTCAGCACCATAAAAACGGGATTCCCTGTCCGCATTTCCGTCACCTGCAACCGCCCGCTTTAGGATATCCTAACAACTGACTTTTTTCATTCGCTGTCATTCCGTTCCGATGCACGCAGGTTTGCCAACAGCGTGGGCACGTTCACACAGTCGATCTGCTCGCCAAATCACTCGAGTAACTCTGAAAGTGTGATAGCGTTTGTATTTGTGTTTGCGCGCGTGCATCTATAGCATTTAACTTATTGACTGCATCCGTAACTGAATGGCTGTTGAGCCTGTGGATTGCTTATGCGAAACAAATAGATGAATATATGAATAAAACCTCCACCAAAAACTTTTAATCGTCACACCCAGGCTAACAAAAGGTCACCAGACAGAAACAGCCAAGAAACCGGGGTTGCTGCAGAACACCAGGTGCATGGTCCGACCCTGTACACGGCAAAACCTTCGCGCGGAATTGTTCAAACTGCAATGCTGCGTGTAAGTGGATGTGAGCTGTCACGGCTCGTAATGCAGCCGCCGTCACCAGCAGTCAAACAGAGTCCGCCCCTGTTCGTCAGGAGGACGATGCTGCGACCTGTCCGATAGAATCTGCCACCATCCGTCACCCAGGACCGCTGTCGCCGCCCGTCGGACAGACGCCGCGACGCGAAAACTCGCCGGACGGAAGTTCTCATGCGTGAGCAGACATGGACGGCCACCACAGTGACAAGCTGCCGCGATCCGTCAGACGAAAGTTGTCACCGTCCGCCAGCTGCATTCGCTCGCTCCAACGAGGGTATAGCCAATCGGAGGCTTGCCAGACGACAGGCGCCGCCCGCCAGACAGAGGCAGCCACCAAATGTCACAAATAATTCACAGACAGCTGACACACAGCCGCAGGATATCAGAGGGCAGAGGCCATCGCCGATCACATACGCACTCTTCATACGAAGATTTCTCAGAAGACGAGATACCGGCTTCTTTCACATCGAAACAATCGTCGCCCTCGGAAAGAGGTTCATCTCGCAGAGGCCCGTCAGACAGACGCTGCCGTCATCAGTTCGCGGAAGCGTCAATCTTTTGGGTGAAATTTATTCGGATATGAACATACGCAGCATATGTGTCGTACATTAAACCTGCCAGTTATATGGTACGATGCCTGTAATACAATCAGTATAGCCGTAACCTAACCAAATGATCCATTCGCTTATATCAGCGCGCACCTCCGAGTCGATTCTAGTAAATAAGAAATATATAAGTGACAGTTTAAGCAAAATGTTTGACGCTTGCTACACGCTGCGGCATCATTCTACACATCTGTTCAAGTCGGGTAGCTGAGAGCCTGCAGCCCTGTTCCAAGCCCTCACTCGGCAGTTTCGGATCAGTGTCGCAAGCTTAAGTCGTGCTACACATTATGCGTCATGGTCGGCTTTCGGTCCTGGATGACGTCAGCGTACTTCATCTGTATGTATCGGCGAACTCTGAAAGCGAAGGTGCAATAAGCAGTTAGAAAGCTTGAAAGTGGTCAAAGAACTCATGCACTGGCCTTTCAGTCTGGTCATCTTTAGCTTAAAATTGGAAGTTGATAGCAATTCTGGCTGTTTGAGATCCCTGCAATGATAATCTTAATTTTTGCGTTGACGAAACGCTTAACGGGCTCATGATCTTTGACCGGGTTGTGCCCTAGCATTTCTTGCGCTTACTTTGGCCACCACCATCACTGCCTCCCATCACAAAGCTGCTTGTCCGTCGGGGATGTCGGCGAGTCAGATCCGCGCACGTAATTTGTATGCGATAATGCATCCCCGGCAGACGCGCCATGCCGTCAACCTTAATCCGATTCACTCCCACGCTGCTCCCAATGTCCATGCGAGCTGCATATACGATCTCGCCACGCCGCGGCTCGGCGCACTAGCCAAACTGACTTGAAGTAGAACTGCGGGTCGTCGGTGAGCAGCTGCTGGATTTCCGGCTGGTTGATGACCAGCACGTCGGACGGGTCGTCGGCCACCAGGTTGTGCTCGTACGGAATGGTGGGGAAGACCATCTGCACGTCGCCGTAGATGGAGCCCGAGTAGAGGAAGTAATCGGGCGCGGACGGCGCCGTGTGGTACACCACCACGGAGCCCCGCCGGATGATGTACACCTTTTGGCCTATGTCGCCCCGCTTCGTGATGAAGTCTCCTGAGAAAGGCACGGCCGCGTATGTACGCAAGGCTTGTGGCGTACACGGGGCTTTTCCCACTGTGTTTTAAGTGGTCGAGTGAGAATGCGACTGCAGCTATGTCGGTTAAACGAGCAAGGAATCTGAAATGGAATTCCTGCGACTGCCACAAGAGGTTTTTATTGGCCCTGCCTCCGTCAGGGTGCTTGGACGTCGCCAATGACCTTAGTAGCAGCGCACGTTGATAATTATCATAAGTTTAGCCGATAAGACCCGGCACAAATAGACCGACAATGGCCTGATAATGCATGCCAGTATTAACTAACTTGTACTTATAACCGCAAATGGCTGATGGGTGAAGAGTACGATATTGCAGGCATGACACCGACCTCACTATTGTTACTCAAAACAAACACAATCTAAAGTTTTCCACCGTGACGAACTCGCTTCTGTTGCCTCTGTTTTTCTCCACATTCTTCGTTATTGCTGGTGAACTTCAAGCATGCTGGCTAAGCATGGCTGAGCAAAGTTTAAACTAATGCAATTTGGGTTGCAGTCATTTTCCGGATGCATTGCCCAACTTTGTGCCCACTGGTATCCTTTACTTTACAGCGGTGCTGTCATGGTAACCGTTTCTTTCAATGAGTAAACGGGAACGGCATTTGACCCTGTTCTGTGCAGGGAGACTCGTAAGCCCCTGATGTCTCGTGAAATATTAAGCCTTTTATGAAAATAAGCTATTGTCTAGCCTGGTAGGCGTGGTTTCGGCGTGGAACGGTAGCTGACCTGGTAAGAAGACCTGCTGCTCGCACATACAGCTGAGGCGGCGTATCAGGTAATCCGGTGCCTGTTCGAAGATGGTGATGGAGCGCAGCTGGTCGCTGTAGATAGCCTCGAACACCTCCATCTGAGAAAGCAAACACCAGCTGAAGTCGACAGCTGTGAAATGTGAACAGAGCTGCCTTGAATTACGGCCTTGTTTTCGTCCCATTCGCCCGGCTCGGCAAGGTCCCCATAAATGTAGGACTTCCTGACTTACCAAACGCTTCCCTGTCATGTGCCTCCATTGTCTCAGGAGCATTCAGTTAGCCCACCATTAGCGTATTATGAAATAGAGTTTCACATAAACATGTAGAAGACTTTTATTCAAGAGTTTGCTACGTCACATCATTGGACATTGTTCAGTGTTGATGCGATCGCTTGCAATGGCTCCGTGTAAAAAAAAAAACCATGTTGTGTATCACGGCTGTCTTATCACGACTATGATGTTGTTCTTGTATAGTTGAGAGCTACAGCCCCCATCTTTGAGAATATTTTTGAGAACTAGCATGCATGACAAAGAACGATGTGATTTTTCTTGGATGGACACTTGTCCGGTCTGTTACTTTTCGGTTTCCAACATTTGATAAAAATAGCGTAGTAGGTTGTGTTATTTGTTGTTTGTGCTGTCCCGCTGTGGTAAGAACAACCATGAACGAAGCAATATTTGCTACCAGCCTTTCTGCAAATATGTGCTCTTAAAATTAAACGATGCATACCTTGCGTTAGTATTAACAAACGAATGCAACTAAATAATCCATTATATTTATTTTTTGGAGCAATTGCTTGATTCCAAATAAAATATCGGTACAATTTCAAGCGAAGCATGAAGTCAGATGGAACAGAGGAGAATGAGTGAGCTTTGCAAGCATCATTTGTGCTAGCTTACATGGCGTTCCGCTATTATTTCAATCAATAGTGATTATCTCATTAGTTTTCAGTTTTTCCGCCGGTGACACTGATTCTCGTTTCCTCTGCTTTCAGCTTTTGTAGCGATGCAATATCACGGGGCAAAGCAATGCACCTATCGCATGATGATTGAATCAAATCCTGTGTTAGTCAGGTTATAAATGAAACCAGCAGCTGCCTAGGAATTTGGTGAGCCATTCCCTGGGCATTAACAGAATGCATAGCCAGAATAAGAAGCCTTCACCGCGAGCAGCCTAAACCCATGATTTGGATCGAAATCCTCTTTTTCGCTGAGCTGACAGAAAAAGGTGACAAAACATGTTATGACGAAAATTTGCCGTGAACTCCTACATGTTATGCCACCGGTGGCAGTGTACTAATCGACGGTGCTAAATGCATTTGAAACCACAACCCCACATAACATTAGTTCTTTCCTGTCTTGGTTGACCAAGTATCTGTTTATATCAATGGAGAACCAAAATGCCCCAAGTGCCAGACGCGGAAGAAAAAAGAAAGCGGAACGAAAGGTATGAACATCGAAACCAGCTGCACAAAGCAACTCATACCCCAAGAAAAAATGCATACCGACATAGGAACTGCGGACACTGAACAACGCGCAGCATTGACGATACCAGCTCCTCACATTATCGATACAGGTCCCCAATAGTTATGGGTGGGAGGTATCCACGTGCAGCTCCTAGCTGTGACATCACCTGCACTCATACCAAATACTCACATCGGCTGTGATGAAATGCCTAAAGGACTCGGCACGTCAAATTTAGGATTTGTGACACCACCAACCCGGTGGCATTGTTATGGGAGCTCAAATCTCTTAGATAGTCAAGCAGTCGGTTTGATACCGCATCAGGTATGGCTGACTTGCATAGATCGTACAGCATTCTGCCTATCTCGTGCCCTCCTTCCCCACAATGCACGGCCAACAAGTGACTGAACACATAGTTTTTTTCTAAAAAGGGGAGCGGAAGAAAGAAGGAGAGAGAGAGAGAGAGAGAGAGAGAGAGAGAGTAGAGAGAGAGAGAGAGAGAGGGAAGGAAAAAAGGGAGAGAGAGAGAGAGAGAGAGAGAGAGAGGAGAGAGAGAGAGAGAGCGAGAGAGAGAGGCGAGAGAAGAGAGAGAGAGAGAGAGAGTCGAGCGAGAGAGCGAGAGAGAGAGACGAGAGAGAGCGAGAGAGAGAGAGAGAGAGCGAGAGAGAGAGAGAGAGAGAGAGAGAGAGAGCGGAGAAGAGCGAGAGAGAGCGAGAAGAGAGAGGAGAGAGAGCGAGAGAGAGCGAGAGAGGAGCGAGAGAGAGAGACGAGCGAGAAGAGAGAGAGAGAGAGAGAGCGGAGAGAGAGATGAGAGTAGCGCGAGCGAGGAGAGAGAGAGAAGAGAGAGAGCGACGAGAGCGAAGAGAGCCTCGATCTCTCTCCCTCTCTCTCTCTCTCTCTCTCTCTCTCTCTCTCTCTCTCTCTCTCTCTCTCTCTCTCTCTCTCTCTCTCTCTCTCTCTCTCTCTCTCTCTCTCTCTCTCTCTCTCTCTCTCTCTCTTTGGCAAAACTAATTTCTACTTACGGGGATTTTACCCATGACAAAAGGCGACGGCCAGGGTACACACTCCGAACCCCGTGTGCTCCACTTGTCAATCCTCATACGGTTGACAGAGCTCAGCCGCAGGAGCTGTTTTACGGCTCTGCCGTGCGTGTCCAGCTGGATCTTCTTGCGCGCTGCTGATATTTTCAATTTCAGGTCTTTAAGACTTTGGCGATTCCTGATAGACTTGGATCTCCAGGCACTCCAGAGCAAAACACATGCACTCTCGCTCGTGCTTCTTCATTTGGGACCTGTGACGCGCGTGCAGCTCAGACGTACACAACCGTGTTGTAGCGCTCGCACTCGTGCGGCACTGACAGCGCGGCGGCTTTCTGTAGAGCTTGTCTTTCCGACGCCTGTAGCCTGGCTGTCCCATTAGTGCTGCTGCTGGTGTCCGGTTGCCGTCAACACTGCTATGATATCTCCCTGCATTGACCATCACACGCCGGGCACCGTTTTTAGCCTCAGCGGCATCAATACCTGCTCATTAGCATCTGCAACGTCCACGGTTCAGCAGCAGGAGAGCTGGCCTGCCGGTCTCTCCCACGCCCAGCAGGAAAAAGAAAACATCCTTCGGTCATCGGCGGAGAGCAGGCCGACTCATATACGCTTGAACCATGACACCCATACCGTCGACGACAACCTTTGCTGCTTCGTAATTGGGAATTATTTCCGGCTTTGTCCGTATTTTTGTCGACGAGCGGCGTCTGGTGCTGCGTCAACAGCGCCAGCACAGCACCGTCGCTCAGTGGGCAGTGGGACACCAGTGTGACGCCGCCGCGGACGATAAACAGTGCTGACCAGGTCGCCCGGCCTCTGACCCCAGCGCCTTCTTGGGCAAGACCCGGAGGCTCCAGTTGCTGGTGCCGATGGCGGTTAGCGGTCGGCCAGCATGATTCCACCAGCGGCGCTGATGCATGGCATTGCCGCCAGCGCCGTTCGCCTACCACACTATGTGCTCGATCACCACCGGCGCCATTTTCTTGTGGCGTCCGCCGGCAGCGGCTCTGCTTCCTTCCCTGCATGCGCGCAACTTCCCTGCATGCGTACACATTGTCCGCAGGTAGAGGACAATGGCGCTTGCGAACGTCCTCAGCAGCATGTCGCGCTTGTCAGGTTTGCTGAGTAAGCACATCTTGAAGGGGCGACGTACTTTGAACCTCGGAAGGATGTCGTCAGGAGCGAGACACCCAGACGGCTGACGGGCCTCCTGATCTTCCTGCCCGCTTCTTGGAACACTTCACGTGAGTGGCAATACTTGTCGCCACTGCCGCGCTTGGCATGGCTGGCGCGACCGTCAGAACCGATCTCTTTGAGTAGATCGGTAAGCTGCCTGCGGTCCATAGTGGCCCGAAGTATCGAAAGACCGGTGCAGGAGCTGAATCGTTGTAGGATGGTCAGACGTCTGTAGGATCCAACCAGCAGGCGTAGTCCTAGGAAGGTATGCATACGGTTGTGGACCGCCGGCTAGTAGGGCCATGCCGTTTTCTCATATGGCTTGATGCTGGTTCGCTCGGTTATCTTGTGAATGGCTTCTTTGCCGAAAGCACTTTAAGACCTCCACCTCGGTTATGACGCGCTTGGTGCCTGCTGGCGGGACTCACGCCTGTACGTTGTGCCAAAATGTTGACCGTGTCACGTCGCGGCGTGTGGGCTGTGGATGAGCAGAACACCCCGCGGCGTGTGGGCTGTGGCTGAGCAGAACACTCTGTGGCGTGTGGGCTGTGGCTGAGCAGAACACAACACTTTGTGGCGTGTGGACCGTGGTTGGGCAGAACACTCTGTGGCGTGTGGGCTGTGGCTGGGCAGAACACTCTGTGGCGTGTGGGCTGTGGCTGGGCAGAACGCCCTGTGGCGTGTGGGCTGTGGCTGGGCAGAACACTCTGTGGCGTGTGGGCTGTGGCTGGGCAGAACGCCCTGTGGCGTGTGGGCTGTCGCTGGGCAGAACACTCCGCTGCAACATAGCGGTAACTTTTCCAACCGGGATACGGCCCGGCCGAGTTGGCCGGGTGCCAGACGGTGCCCCGGCCACTTCCCGCTGAGACCTGGTAAGCTCTGATCGTGCTGGCGACGCTTCGCCGTCAGCAGGCAGCTCTAGCTCACCCAGCAAAACTGGTAGCTGATGTATCTCCGCTCAATGACCTTGCCAAAACAGACCCGCTCGTCTTCTCTGGCGTCGGATGATTCTGATAGCAGCGCGGCCGCCCTGGCTGGCGGCAACGTCCCAGCGCGGCAAGACACGACAGACGTGCAGTACCTCAGGATCAACCGGCAGAATAATTCTGATCACATCAAGCTATGCAGATCACTGAACGGTGTTCTTCATGCGATACAGAGCCTTGCGTTTGCCGGTAGGTCCCCTGAGCTGTTTGGCGTCGCACGCTTTGCCTTGATCACTGTGTTTGTGCTGCAATCGTGCCTCCATCGCCGCCGCTCCACCAGTCGCATCGGCCTGGTGTCCTTGGTTTGGGATAATCACGCTGGCCGACGTCAGCCGCTGACTCGCTGACTCCGCCTCACCGGTAAATACCAACACTAACGTTCATGCTGAGTTTAGTTTTGTTTCGTCGCCCATCACTTGCTTCAGTGCCGGGTGACTGCCCAGCATCACCTGCTCAGGTGACTGCCTCGTCTCCGCCGTCAGTCGTCCGGACGGCTCGCCGCCACGTGCTCAACTGGCTGGCTGGGGCGTGCCGCCGCAGAAATCCGCCAGCGTGCGGTGCAAAATCTGGGCTATTTCCTCAAGTTGTTACAGTTAGGTCAATGTTTGGTATGTTTACTTATTATTGGGTGCATATGTGATAGGCGGTGTGTTCTTACATATTACACCGTTTTTCTAAATTAGTTTTAGACCGCCAGACCTCCGGTATTGGCCGTTTAAACAATGGGTTGTTTGACATGTGCGTGACGTGGAAAATGAACGACTCAGATATCCATGACACACAAGTCGCGGGAAATCAATACAAAACACCGCCGTGTTCTCCTGATTTAATAGATCAAAACAATGCAGACGAATATTTTTAAAAGGCGTAAGATTCGTGTAAAAGGTGACTAAAATTTTAGTTTAGCATGTCGTTATCTTTTTGATATCGCGAACATTTGTGATATCGAAAAAGCGTAAGATTCATGTAAAAGACCCGTAAAAGTGTAACATTCATTTAACGGATCACCAAAAAGCAATTTAAAAAGTGTAAGATTTACGTTAAAAATAGCTAAACATTTAGTTTAGTGTGACTTTATCTTGTTAGATATCACGAACATTCGCGAGTGGGGCAATCTTGACCCCTCTCCAGTTGGCGGCGGGACTAGGGAGTTTTAAAGATAGTCCATGGGCACGCGCACGGTCAGGGGTTCATTTGACTCCTACACGGTGCTTCCAAAATAACTTTCGAACTGAGCCACGTCACGGAACCGAAGGTTGCACGGCTGTGGACATCACCATAGCCGAATTTGCCGCACAGCAAATAGACTATATGGTTTAAGGTCACTGACCTGTAGCGGTTCAAAGTCAGGGCTCGGTCATCAGAAGACCAGTTTTAAGACAGACTTCAAGCTAATGCGACGACAGAGTTTTAGATGATGTAATCTAGCCTTAGGATGATTTGTTACACATTCAGCTATTTTAAATTATAATTGCAACTAACTCCATTAACCTTGGGTCGCTTACAACAGACAGGCTGGGCAAAGTTCAGCATCTTTCTACCAGAAACTTTTTTTGGATTTTTTTGGCGCTTGTTTTACATTCCTTGATCACAAAGACATAACCAGGTTTCTGATAGTGACTTCGTGGTCAGGAGAGGCTGCTTACCTAACAGCCTTGAGCCTTGGTAAGCCTAAAGCCTTGATAAGCCTTGTGCTTTATAGCACTTGTCATCTAGGGTTATTCTCGACACTCGCTTTCAGTTCGAAAGGTCTGCAGACACATCCCATACGGATTTCGATGTTTACCTTTCTTGACCATAGTTGACTCGAATGCACCGACCTAGAGACTTAAAAACATTTGCATCAACGAGTTCACATAAAGTAATTCTTGCACTTTCGAAGTTGGTGCCTAGGTCTTAATTTCGATCTCCGATTGGATAAATCAGCCTCCCCCATCCTCCCGCCCTTTTCCACCCGCTATCCGACAGCTTTCCTTTACAGCGGCCTTCCGGGTGCGCGGTAATTACATGAAAAACCGCAATTTGTCAAAAATACAACAATTAACTGCCGAGTTTTTATGAGATCTTAAGAATCCCAATATGCATGCTTGTTTTCAACCGCGTGTAACCACATCCTCATTACGTGGCGCCATAACCAATGTCTACTTTCCAATAATGCGGGTTTATCACTACAATTGCTAGAATAAGCAGTTTGAAGGGGCATGATTCACTAACGCGAGAAGAAACCTCAATATCCTTTTGCACGTGGCAGCTTTTGGGGAAGCGAAAAGGGGCGCCGGTAATCAGTACCTAGCTCACACTAGACCTCACCGCATTACTTGGTACGCGTGAGCAATGTGTGCCCCGTATAGTAACTGTGCACGTACAGACTGTCGTCGCTCGGGGAGTGGATTTGAGTGCGTCCATTGGACAGATAAACTCAGATTGTTTCTCAGCGCTCGCGGTCGGAATGGGATGGTCTTACATAGATCAAATCAGCGTGGAACATGGACATTGGACTCCACATTGCACTACTCGTTTCAACTTAGCGTCAGTGGCGGGGCTGTTCAAGAGTCGATGGCTTCGAGCTGAAAAGCAGCCTGAGCATGACAGCGTTCCACAACTCTGACATAGATCTTACCCTCAGACAATGTGGTAGATGCTCGAGGAGGTCCCTGAGGCTGTGCCCTCTGTTCCTGAGCCAGTCGTACTTCACATGTTGGATGACACGCTTTTGCAAATGCATGGGCACGCTCTGGTCCTTCATCTGGTTTACGATGACGCCCAGCATGTTCTCTATCTCGACACGAGCTAACTCCAGGTTACTTAAGGTCGAAGCTAGGTCACCGATGATGAGGCCTGCCGAGGGCATGCAGACACAAATAAACTCATGTTTCGGGACGGCATCACTGATAATTACTAAGTATTGTGTTATGTTACCACTGCACGCGTTTCATATACATTTGAATACATTTTGAAGGCACGAAATAGGCACCACGTCTCATGTACACTAACGAGTTTGAGTCGGAGCCAAAAAGCTTGAGTTTGGATTTGAGTTCGGTCCGTTATGTACTGGGCCTTAGTCATATCACGCAGTCACACTTCAGATTGCACAAGTTCTGGTTCGCATTCTGAGTCATAGGATGTCTAATCTGGTTAAGTCTGGCTCATTCAGATTAATTCTCTACTAGTCCGAGTCCGGTTCCGAGTCTTAGCGGAGTGGTTCTGGGCAGAGGCGGTGCAGCAGTGGGGGGGGGGGGGGGGGGGGCAAATGGGACTGCTGCGCCCTCCTCGCAAATAGGCAGGGATGCAAGAGTATGTTTTTGGCCTTCACCTTCTGATACAAATGTGGGAAGCCCCCTTTTCTTAAATCATTCAAGGAGGCCACCATAACTGAGTTAGAGAGTAATTATCGTGCAATCGAGCTTAGGAGACCTTGGGCTGTACCAAGATACCCGTTTTCTGAATCATGACATCACCATTATGAATCAGGTAATGCTCTAGATCAGGAAGCCCAATATTGTGAGGCCCCCGCTACGAACTAGGAGGCTCCTGTTCTGGGTTAAGAGACATCCTCTATATTCAGCTGGTCCCATTCCTGAAACTGGATGCACCTTTCATGCATCGGAGGACCCGGTTTCGGATCAGGATGCTCTGTTTTGGGATAGCGGGGCCCAAACGGCTAGACTTGAAGGCCCGTTCATGAACCGGAAGCACTCTGTTCCAGTGGTGTGGGAATTATGTTCAAGAAAGGGAGAGGCAGACTTCAGAATGTTAAAATGGCCCCCCAAAGACAAGAAAGTGAACCACTACCAGCCAAAATGGGCCCCATACAGGTCAGAATATGCCCCATACATGCCAGAATTTATCCTCTACGGGCCAGAGTTGGCCTGTCATCGTCGATAATGAACCCTCTTAAGATCAAGATGGGTCATGTTCAGGCCAAAATGGGTTTTCTGCAGTCTAGAATGGAAACACTTCAGTTAACAATGGGCCCTCTACGAGCCACAGTACGCCCTCCGCAGCCAATAATGGGTCCTCTTCAGGTCAGAACGTTCCCAATGCGGGCCAGAATGAGCCCTCTGCAGGGGAAAATAGGCCCCCAACAGTCCGTAATGAGTCCTCTACCAGTCAAATGTGTCTTCTAGGCATTACATGTCAGAATAGTACATGACCTGCACGGGTCAGAGAGGGCCCTCGTTATGTCACAATGGGCTCTACAGGCCAGAATGGGCCCTATACAGCCCTGAATGGGCTCCTTTACAGACCAATATGGGTCCCTCATAGTCCATAAATGGTCTCTGCAGGCCAGAATGTGACCTCTACAGGCCAGAATGAGCGCTCTACGGGCCAGAATTGAACCTCCACAGGCCGGAATGGGCTCTACGCACTCAATCATGGCTGCCCCTACAGGCCAGAATATGCGCTCTACAAGCTCGAATTGGCTCCTGTACATGTCAAAATGGACCCTCCACGGTCAGCAATAGGCGTTTAGTAGGCCAGAATGTGCCCTCGACAGGTCAGAGTGTATTTTTGCAGTCTTGCACAATCCTTAAATAGTTCAGCATGGCCCTTAACATAGCGAGATGAACCCTCCATAAGCCTTCAAATTGGGGAGAGGGTGCCCCCTAACTTTCAAGTTGGGGCATGAGCTGCCCCCACAGCCTCCTCCCACGCTTCCCGCGTTCTTGTCCTGTTCTGGATAAGGATGGGATCTATGCATCGGGAGACCCTTTTTTGGAACAAGAGGCTCTGTTTAGGTAGCGAGACCCTTCGCTGGATAATTAGAAGACCCATATTCAGGAATTTCAACTGTGGACATTTATTTGTTGGATATGATGCATGCAACAGTTTGTTAGGCGGTAACATACCCTCGGTGCCTCTCACCATTAAAAGCGACACTGCGGAGGAAGTCCCCTGAAAGGAGGTCACATTTTGTCCACGAGGCCCCTTGTGGAAAATACTGCCCCTATCCCAATTCAAAATCCTTGGCGGCGCATCTGGGTCTGGGTATAGGTCATGCAACATCGAATACGAGTCAGTGTTGATTACTGACTTATCTAATCATACCGGAGAATGTGATCAGAGGTGAACATTTTTGACAGAAGCATTTCACATTTGTAAGAGGGTTTGAGCTAAGATAGACATTTTGAAGATCCTTCGGTGCAGTGCCTAGCCCTACCTTCTTAAGACCCAAACCCCTCTAGTTTCTGAGCTACAGGCCCGCAAAGACGTGCAGACTATTTTGAGAAGACTATTTCTGATTCAAATCCCGTCAAATATCGTCATTCAGATCCCGTCATTCCATTGGCCATGCGGTGATCATGGCCAAGACAAATATAATCGTCGAGCCGTTGATATCTGGCGTTCGTTCTGGCACGATTTCCATTTGTAACGGCCGCCAGCTGGCTCTCAATTAATGTTGTTATATTAAATTAAGGCTACGATGGCGTAATCAAATAAGACGCATTGAGGGCAGTATTTACTAACGGAGAAATTGTGTTGTTCAGAGCTGTTTTCCTTTGAAAAGCATATCAGTGGTTATAAGTAAAGTTATTTTATCATATCACTTCAAAGTTAGATCACCATACAATTTAAGCACGCATCATATGTCATGAAATGAGCTGACTTTAACTATTGGTGTGTTCTTGAGCGTAAAAATCTGCTCTAGATAATACGATTTCATCGTTAAATAAACATGCCCTTCAATACGTTATCGTTTGACAGCATAACGAAATGTTTGCATGACGTCCGAGAGCCTGCCTGAAAGGCCGCGCGAAATTACTTTCCTTCCGGACGGGCTGACTCACTTGAAGTCCTTCAGCCTTTCGAGAGGTGTTGTGATAAGGGGTGCGGCATTTCCGGAACCCGAATAACGTTGCATGTGCGTGTTCTGTCCCTTTTTGTGGTGTTCTCGCATATCAGTCCATGATCTTATAAATGTTGTTGATTTGCATTCACAAGCCCGGTTATGGCGCTATTCTTAGGTTATTGGATCACAAGCTTATTTCAGCAATAACTAGCACCAACGCCCAGCTTCCAACATTATGCAGCACAAAACGTGAGTCTTGTTTGAAACTTGCTCTGAGCGTTTGAGATTGAATATCAGCCAATCGAGACCCGTTGGTTCCAGAAATCGTCTTCATGCACGCCAGATATAAATAGCTCCACGGTCATATTTGTTTGGCCTTTAACGTCCCACGACCACTGGGGCGGTATGATTTTAGTGACGTTCCTATAGCGTCATGCATTTTTGGGTGACCTTAAGGCAGTATACACAAGACAGCAAGACAGCAACCCGAATAAAGTATTACTGGCCAAACAATCTTCTGAAACCATAACAAGATCCAGCTAAACTGCATCAATGCTTACGTTCAAAACTGGATCAGAGCATATGCATCGTACTCTGTTTCTGGCGGCGAAAATGTCACAATCAAGAAAGGGAAGCACCGCATTGGGTGCTGGGAACATTTGGTGCCAGCGTAGTGGAGACAACCACGCGTGTCTGACTTACCTAGCGCGAATTTTCCGAGCATGATGATGGGGATGCATAGCGTCGCCTCGTCCATGGTCTGAGGATGAATATCTCCGTAACCACTGCTGGTCATAGTTGCCACGATGAAGTAGACAGAGTTAACGTAAATCTCGAGATTTGTCGAATCCGACAGATGACGCTTAGATACCCACGAGCCATCTTTGCAATGCGCGTTCGGGCAGGCCACGATGTACCAGAAGCACGCGCAGATGTGGAACAGCATCAGCAGGATGCCGAGGTCGCGCAGGCTTCGAAGGAACAAAATCGGCGCGTTGAGACGACGCTCCCATGTGCGGAAAAAGTGATACGCCATGTAGACGCGGGTCAGCTGCACGAAACGGACGTTCGCAACGGTGCGACGGAGGACGATGCTTTCGGGTTTGATGAGGATTAGCACCCCGATCGGCAGGGCCGAGAGAACGTCAACCAGAAAACCTGTCGGGCGATGCATGTAGAACCGCCTCACAGTCTTGTAATCGCGTACAAGGTCACCGTAATTATCGTAGTAAGCCGTGTGCATCCGTACGTAAATGTTGAAAATGTAAACGCAGGTGCACAGGCCGAGCACAACGTCCAGCTGGACGCTGAAGTCCACAAATGCCGCTTGGTAGAAGAGCACGGCGTTGGATACCGCGCCGCAGACTGTCAGGAAGAGATTGAATATGAGGAGCAACCTGGACTCTGGGTTGATGACAAAGTTGGAAGGAAGTAGTCTATCCATCAGCCTCCCGGTGCACCGACACCATTTGGTGAAGCACGACGGCGCTCGCAGCTCGCCGCGCATGCTGTGATAGCTGACGTGCGACCGGTCTGACTTAATGGAATGGTCCACCGAACTCCGCGAGCATTGGCTCTGCCGCCCGGTGGCTGGTGTGTGGTCCGTCGGTTCCAAGTCGAATGACATTTTGGACTCGACTTCAATGGTCTGTTCGCTCATGTACACCTCGCGGACTTCACCGGAGGCGTTGCTGGTGATGGAGACACTCGGTGATACGCGCTGCGATCCAGAGCTCGCCGGCATTACGTCACTCTTCTCGTCAGGGACGACGTCGTGCGACAAACTTACTTGAATAGAAGGCACGCGTGTGAGCGCTTCCGCCATATTGTCTCCGTTTTGTGTCTTAGACGCGCTTTCCTTC
This sequence comes from Pollicipes pollicipes, assembly GCF_011947565.3. NCBI lineage: Eukaryota > Metazoa > Arthropoda > Thecostraca > Pollicipedomorpha > Pollicipedidae > Pollicipes > Pollicipes pollicipes. Next base: position 68,508 of record NW_023596592.1, on the reverse strand, counting down.
GTGTTCGCCGTGCTGGTTTTTATCATGGGTTGACTGCCACCCGGTCCCGAATCATGAGATGCACTGGGGATGGGCGCTGGAGCGCCGCTTTCTGCGGGTGGCGGCGATTGGCTCTGTGCACGCTGCTCCGAGCCCCCAGAGCCGACGTCTGCTATGTGCCCCGC
>NW_023596592.1:32988-67787 GCF_011947565.3 Pollicipes pollicipes | reverse complement strand
TCGATCACCACCGGCGCCATTTTCTTGTGGCGTCCGCCGGCAGCGGCTCTGCTTCCTTCCCTGCATGCGCGCAACTTCCCTGCATGCGTACACATTGTCCGCAGGTAGAGGACAATGGCGCTTGCGAACGTCCTCAGCAGCATGTCGCGTCGCTTGTCAGGTTTGCTGAGTAAGCACATCTTGAAGGGGGCGACGTACTTTGAACCTCGGAAGGATGTCGTCAGGAGCGAGACACCCAGACGGCTGACGGGCCTCCTGATCTTCCTGCCCGCTTCTTGGAACACTTCACGTGAGTGGCAATACTTGTCGCCACTGCCGCGCTTGGCATGGCTGGCGCGACCGTCAGAACCGATCTCTTTGAGTAGATCGGTAAGCTGCCTGCGGTCCTTAGTGGCCCGAAGTATCGAAAGACCGGTGCAGGAGCTGAATCGTTGTAGGATGGTCAGACGTCTGTAGGATCCAACCAGCAGGCGTAGTCCTAGGAAGGTATGCATACGGTTGTGGACCGCCGGGTAGTAGGGCTATGCCGTTTTCTCATATGGCTTGATGCTGGTTCGCTCGGTTATCTTGTGAATGGCTTCTTTGCCGAAAGCACTTTAAGACCTCCACCTCGGTTATGACGCGCTTGGTGCCTGCTGGCGGGACTCACGCCTGTACGTTGTGCCAAAATGTGACCGTTGTCACGTCGCGGCGTGTGGCTGTGGATGAGCAGAACACCCCGCGGCGTGTGGGCTGTGGCTGAGCAGAACACTCTGTGGCGTGTGGGCTGTGGCTGAGCAGAACACAACACTTTGTGGCGTGTGGACCGTGCCGTGGTTGGGCAGAACACTCTGTGGCGTGTGGGCTGTGGCTGGGCAGAACACTCTGTGGCGTGTGGGCTGTGGCTGGGCAGAACAGACCCTGTGGCGTGTGGCTGTGGCTGGGCAGAACACTCTGTGGCGTGTGGCTGTGGCTGGGCAGAACACGCCCTGTGGCGTGTGGGCTGTCGCTGGGCAGGACACTCCGCTGCAACATAGCGGTAACTTTTCCAACCGGGATACGGCCCGGCCGAGTTGGCCGGGTGCCAGACGGAGTCAGCCTCGGCCACTTCCCGCTGAGACCAGGTAAGCTCTGATCGTGCTGGCGACGCTTCGCCGTCAGCAGGCAGCTCTAGCTCACCCAGCAAAACTGGTAGCTGATGTATCTCCGCTCAATGACCTTGCCAAAACAGACCCGCTCGTCCTCTCTGGCGTCGGATGATTCTGATAGCAGCGCGGCCGCCCTGGCTGGCGGCAACGTCCCAGCGCGGCAAGACACGACAGACGTGCAGTACCTCAGGATCAACCGGCAGAATAATTCTGATCACATCAAGCTATGCAGATCACCGAACGGTGTTCTTCATGCGATACAGAGCCTTGCGTTTGCCGGTAGGTCCCCTGAGCTGTTTGGCGTCGCACGCTTTGCCTTGATCACTGTGTTTGTGCTGCAATCGTGCCTCCATCGCCGCCGCTCCACCAGTCGCATCGGCCTGGTGTCCTTGGTTTGGGATAATCACGCTGGCCGACGTCAGTCGCTGACTCGCTGACTCCGCCTCACCGGTAAATACCAACACTAACGTTCATGCTGAGTTTAGTTTTGTTTCGTCGCCCATCACTTGCTTCAGTGCCGGGTGACTGCCCAGCATCACTTGCTCAGGTGACTGCCTCGTCTCCGCCGTCAATCGTCCGGACGGCTCGCCGCCACGTGCCCGACTGGCTGGCTGGGGCGTGCCGCCGCAGAAATCCGCCAGCGTGCGGTGCAAAATCTGGGCTATCTCCTCAAGTTGTTACAGTTAGGTCAATGTTTGGTATGTTTACTTATTATTAGGTGCATTTGTGATATCGAAAAAGCGTAAGATTCATGTAAAAGACCCGTAAAAGTGTAACATTCATTTAACGGATCACCAAAAAGCAATTTAAAAAGTGTAAGATTTACGTTAAAAATAGCTAAACATTTAGTTTAGTGTGACTTTATCTTGTTAGATATCACGAACATTCGCGAGTGGGGCAATCTTGACCCCTCTCCAGTTGGCGGCGGGACTAGGGAGTTTTAAAGATAGTCCATGGGCACGCGCACGGTCAGGGGTTCATTTGACTCCTACACGGTGCTTCCAAAATAACTTTCGAACTGAGCCACGTCACGGAACCGAAGGTTGCACGGCTGTGGACATCACCATAGCCGAATTTGCCGCACAGCAAATAGACTATATGGTTTAAGGTCACTGACCTGTAGCGGTTCAAAGTCAGGGCTCGGTCATCAGAAGACCAGTTTTAAGACAGACTTCAAGCTAATGCGACGACAGAGTTTTAGATGATGTAATCTAGCCTTAGGATGATTTGTTACACATTCAGCTATTTTAAATTATAATTGCAACTAACTCCATTAACCTTGGGTCGCTTACAACAGACAGGCTGGGCAAAGTTCAGCATCTTTCTACCAGAAACTTTTTTTGGATTTTTTTGGCGCTTGTTTTACATTCCTTGATCACAAAGACATAACCAGGTTTCTGATAGTGACTTCGTGGTCAGGAGAGGCTGCTTACCTAACAGCCTTGAGCCTTGGTAAGCCTAAAGCCTTGATAAGCCTTGTGCTTTATAGCACTTGTCATCTAGGGTTATTCTCGACACTCGCTTTCAGTTCGAAAGGTCTGCAGACACATCCCATACGGATTTCGATGTTTACCTTTCTTGACCATAGTTGACTCGAATGCACCGACCTAGAGACTTAAAAACATTTGCATCAACGAGTTCACATAAAGTAATTCTTGCACTTTCGAAGTTGGTGCCTAGGTCTTAATTTCGATCTCCGATTGGATAAATCAGCCTCCCCCATCCTCCCGCCCTTTTCCACCCGCTATCCGACAGCTTTCCTTTACAGCGGCCTTCCGGGTGCGCGGTAATTACATGAAAAACCGCAATTTGTCAAAAATACAACAATTAACTGCCGAGTTTTTATGAGATCTTAAGAATCCCAATATGCATGCTTTGTTTTCAACCGCGTGTAACCACATCCTCATTACGTGGCGCCATAACCAATGTCTACTTTCCAATAATGCGGGTTTATCACTACAATTGCTAGAATAAGCAGTTTGAAGGGGCATGATTCACTAACGCGAGAAGAAACCTCAATATCCTTTTGCACGTGGCAGCTTTTGGGGAAGCGAAAAGGGGCGCCGGTAATCAGTACCTAGCTCACACTAGACCTCACCGCATTACTTGGTACGCGTGAGCAATGTGTGCCCCGTATAGTAACTGTGCACGTACAGACTGTCGTCGCTCGGGGAGTGGATTTGAGTGCGTTCATTGGACAGATAAACTCAGATTGTTTCTCAGCGCTCGCGGTCGGAATGGGATGGTCTTACATAGATCAAATCAGCGTGGAACATGGACATTGGACTCCACATTGCACTACTCGTTTCAACTTAGCGTCAGTGGCGGGGCTGTTCAAGAGTCGATGGCTTCGAGCTGAAAAGCAGCCTGAGCATGACAGCGTTCCACAACTCTGACATAGATCTTACCCTCAGACAATGTGGTAGATGCTCGAGGAGGTCCCTGAGGCTGTGCCCTCTGTTCCTGAGCCAGTCGTACTTCACATGTTGGATGACACGCTTTTGCAAATGCATGGGCACGCTCTGGTCCTTCATCTGGTTTACGATGACGCCCAGCATGTTCTCTATCTCGACACGAGCTAACTCCAGGTTACTTAAGGTCGAAGCTAGGTCACCGATGATGAGGCCTGCCGAGGGCATGCAGACACAAATAAACTCATGTTTCGGGACGGCATCACTGATAATTACTAAGTATTGTGTTATGTTACCACTGCACGCGTTTCATATACATTTGAATACATTTTGAAGGCACGAAATAGGCACCACGTCTCATGTACACTAACGAGTTTGAGTCGGAGCCAAAAAGCTTGAGTTTGGATTTGAGTTCGGTCCGTTATGTACTGGGCCTTAGTCATATCACGCAGTCACACTTCAGATTGCACAAGTTCTGGTTCGCATTCTGAGTCATAGGATGTCTAATCTGGTTAAGTCTGGCTCATTCAGATTAATTCTCTACTAGTCCGAGTCCGGTTCCGAGTCTTAGCGGAGTGGTTCTGGGCAGAGGCGGTGCAGCAGTGGGGGGGGGGGGGGGGGGGCAAATGGGACTGCTGCGCCCTCCTCGCAAATAGGCAGGGATGCAAGAGTATGTTTTTGGCCTTCACCTTCTGATACAAATGTGGGAAGCCCCCTTTTCTTAAACTCATCAAGGAGGCCACCATAACTGAGTTAGAGAGTAATTATCGTGCAATCGAGCTTAGGAGACCTTGGGCTGTACCAAGATACCCGTTTTCTGAATCATGACATCACCATTATGAATCAGGTAATGCTCTAGATCAGGAAGCCCAATATTGTGAGGCCCCCGCTACGAACTAGGAGGCTCCTGTTCTGGGTTAAGAGACATCCTCTATATTCAGCTGGTCCCATTCCTGAAACTGGATGCACCTTTCATGCATCGGAGGACCACGGTTTCGGATCAGGATGCTCTGTTTTGGGATAGCGGGGCCCAAACGGCTAGACTTGAAGGCCCGTTCATGAACCGGAAGCACTCTGTTCCAGTGGTGTGGGAATTATGTTCAAGAAAGGGAGAGGCAGACTTCAGAATGTTAAAATGGCCCCCCAAAGACAAGAAAGTGAACCACTACCAGCCAAAATGGGCCCCATACAGGTCAGAATATGCCCCATACATGCCAGAATTTATCCTCTACGGGCCAGAGTTGGCCTGTCATCGTCGATAATGAACCCTCTTAAGATCAAGATGGGTCATGTTCAGGCCAAAATGGGTTTTCTGCAGTCTAGAATGGAAACACTTCAGTTAACAATGGGCCCTCTACGAGCCACAGTACGCCCTCCGCAGCCAATAATGGGTCCTCTTCAGGTCAGAACGTTCCCAATGCGGGCCAGAATGAGCCCTCTGCAGGGGAAAATAGGCCCCCAACAGTCCGTAATGAGTCCTCTACCAGTCAAATGTGTCTTCTAGGCATTACATGTCAGAATAGTACATGACCTGCACGGGTCAGAGAGGGCCCTCGTTATGTCACAATGGGCTCTACAGGCCAGAATGGGCCCTATACAGCCCTGAATGGGCTCCTTTACAGACCAATATGGGTCCCTCATAGTCCATAAATGGTCTCTGCAGGCCAGAATGTGACCTCTACAGGCCAGAATGAGCGCTCTACGGGCCAGAATTGAACCTCCACAGGCCGGAATGGGCTCTACGCACTCAATCATGGCTGCCCTACAGGCCAGAATATGCGCTCTACAAGCTCGAATTGGCTCCTGTACATGTCAAAATGGACCCTCCACGGTCAGCAATAGGCGTTTAGTAGGCCAGAATGTGCCCTCGACAGGTCAGAGTGTATTTTTGCAGTCTTGCACAATCCTTAAATAGTTCAGCATGGCCCTTAACATAGCGAGATGAACCCTCCATAAGCCTTCAAATTGGGGAGAGGGTGCCCCCTAACTTTCAAGTTGGGGCATGAGCTGCCCCCACAGCCTCCTCCCACGCTTCCCGCGTTCTTGTCCTGTTCTGGATAAGGATGGGATCTATGCATCGGGAGACCCTTTTTTGGAACAAGAGGCTCTGTTTAGGTAGCGAGACCCTTCGCTGGATAATTAGAAGACCCATATTCAGGAATTTCAACTGTGGACATTTATTTGTTGGATATGATGCATGCAACAGTTTGTTAGGCGGTAACATACCCTCGGTGCCTCTCACCATTAAAAGCGACACTGCGGAGGAAGTCCCCTGAAAGGAGGTCACATTTTGTCCACGAGGCCCCTTGTGGAAAATACTGCCCCTATCCCAATTCAAAATCCTTGGCGGCGCATCTGGGTCTGGGTATAGGTCATGCAACATCGAATACGAGTCAGTGTTGATTACTGACTTATCAAATCATACCGGAGAATGTGATCAGAGGTGAACATTTTTGACAGAAGCATTTCACATTTGTAAGAGGGTTTGAGCTAAGATAGACATTTTGAAGATCCTTCGGTGCAGTGCCTAGCCCTACCTTCTTAAGACCCAAACCCCTCTAGTTTCTGAGCTACAGGCCCGCAAAGACGTGCAGACTATTTTGAGAAGACTATTTCTGATTCAAATCCCGTCAAATATCGTCATTCAGATCCCGTCATTCCATTGGCCATGCGGTGATCATGGCCAAGACAAATATAATCGTCGAGCCGTTGATATCTGGCGTTCGTTCTGGCACGATTTCCATTTGTAACGGCCGCCAGCTGGCTCTCAATTAATGTTGTTATGTTAAATTAAGGCTACGATGGCGTAATCAAATAAGACGCATTGAGGGCAGTATTTACTAACGGAGAAATTGTGTTGTTCAGTGCTGTTTTCCTTTGAAAAGCATATCAGTGGTTATAAGTAAAGTTATTTTATCATATCACTTCAAAGTTAGATCACCATACAATTTAAGCACGCATCATATGTCATGAAATGAGCTGACTTTAACTATTGGTGTGTTCTTGAGCGTAAAAATCTGCTCTAGATAATACGATTTCATCGTTAAATAAACATGCCCTTCAATACGTTATCGTTTGACAGCATAACGAAATGTTTGCATGACGTCCGAGAGCCTGCCTGAAAGGCCGCGCGAAATTACTTTCCTTCCGGACGGGCTGACTCACTTGAAGTCCTTCAGCCTTTCGAGAGGTGTTGTGATAAGGGGTGCGGCATTTCCGGAACCCGAATAACGTTGCATGTGCGTGTTCTGTCCCTTTTTGTGGTGTTCTCGCATATCAGTCCATGATCTTATAAATGTTGTTGATTTGCATTCACAAGCCCGGTTATGGCGCTATTCTTAGGTTATTGGATCACAAGCTTATTTCAGCAATAACTAGCACCAACGCCCAGCTTCCAACATTATGCAGCACAAAACGTGAGTCTTGTTTGAAACTTGCTCTGAGCGTTTGAGATTGAATATCAGCCAATCGAGACCCGTTGGTTCCAGAAATCGTCTTCATGCACGCCAGATATAAATAGCTCCACGGTCATATTTGTTTGGCCTTTAACGTCCCACGACCACTGGGGCGGTATGATTTTAGTGACGTTCCTATAGCGTCATGCATTTTTGGGTGACCTTAAGGCAGTATACACAAGACAGCAAGACAGCAACCCGAATAAAGTATTACTGGCCAAACAATCTTCTGAAACCATAACAAGATCCAGCTAAACTGCATCAATGCTTACGTTCAAAACTGGATCAGAGCATATGCATCGTACTCTGTTTCTGGCGGCGAAAATGTCACAATCAAGAAAGGGAAGCACCGCATTGGGTGCTGGGAACATTTGGTGCCAGCGTAGTGGAGACAACCACGCGTGTCTGACTTACCTAGCGCGAATTTTCCGAGCATGATGATGGGGATGCATAGCGTCGCCTCGTCCATGGTCTGAGGATGAATATCTCCGTAACCACTGCTGGTCATAGTTGCCACGATGAAGTAGACAGAGTTAACGTAAATCTCGAGATTTGTCGAATCCGACAGATGACGCTTAGATACCCACGAGCCATCTTTGCAATGCGCGTTCGGGCAGGCCACGATGTACCAGAAGCACGCGCAGATGTGGAACAGCATCAGCAGGATGCCGAGGTCGCGCAGGCTTCGAAGGAACAAAATCGGCGCGTTGAGACGACGCTCCCATGTGCGGAAAAAGTGATACGCCATGTAGACGCGGGTCAGCTGCACGAAACGGACGTTCGCAACGGTGCGACGGAGGACGATGCTTTCGGGTTTGATGAGGATTAGCACCCCGATCGGCAGGGCCGAGAGAACGTCAACCAGAAAACCTGTCGGGCGATGCATGTAGAACCGCCTCACAGTCTTGTAATCGCGTACAAGGTCACCGTAATTATCGTAGTAAGCCGTGTGCATCCGTACGTAAATGTTGAAAATGTAAACGCAGGTGCACAGGCCGAGCACAACGTCCAGCTGGACGCTGAAGTCCACAAATGCCGCTTGGTAGAAGAGCACGGCGTTGGATACCGCGCCGCAGACTGTCAGGAAGAGATTGAATATGAGGAGCAACCTGGACTCTGGGTTGATGACAAAGTTGGAAGGAAGTAGTCTATCCATCAGCCTCCCGGTGCACCGACACCATTTGGTGAAGCACGACGGCGCTCGCAGCTCGCCGCGCATGCTGTGATAGCTGACGTGCGACCGGTCTGACTTAATGGAATGGTCCACCGAACTCCGCGAGCATTGGCTCTGCCGCCCGGTGGCTGGTGTGTGGTCCGTCGGTTCCAAGTCGAATGACATTTTGGACTCGACTTCAATGGTCTGTTCGCTCATGTACACCTCGCGGACTTCACCGGAGGCGTTGCTGGTGATGGAGACACTCGGTGATACGCGCTGCGATCCAGAGCTCGCCGGCATTACGTCACTCTTCTCGTCAGGGACGACGTCGTGCGACAAACTTACTTGAATAGAAGGCACGCGTGTGAGCGCTTCCGCCATATTGTCTCCGTTTTGTGTCTTAGACGCGCTTTCCTTCGTGTTCGCCGTGCTGGTTTTTATCATGGGTTGACTGCCACCCGGTCCCGAATCATGAGATGCACTGGGGATGGGCGCTGGAGCGCCGCTTTCTGCGGGTGGCGGCGATTGGCTCTGTGCACGCTGCTCCGAGCCCCCAGAGCCGACGTCTGCTATGTGCCCCGCAGAAAGACCCAAATGGGAACCGCCGCTCCTGTGGAAATTTACCGGATGCGACGAAATCCAGTCGTGGGTGAAGCTTGACACCGCTTGTTTCACTTGTTGGGCAAACGAGCCTCGTGGTGTTACTTGCCTGGCGTCGCCTCGCTGCTCCGCTTCCTCTTGATCCAGGAGCTCCTGATACTCCTCTGTCAGCATGGAGTGTCGACGCTGCTCGTGCCTTTCGCTGCTGTTAAATGGGCGTGGAAGTGCCGAAGCCAGCTGGTCCATCAAACTACGGCTATGATGAGACTTGTGCTTGCGACCATGACGCATCTCCACAGACCCAATGCCGACGCCCGAGCCCGGCGCGCCAGGGCTCTTCGAGAGCCGCCTGTAGCTCAAGTTCTGGCTTACTTTCGACGACTGACGATTGCCCGTGGCATGCAGTCTGGCCATGGCGATGCGCTCAATTTCGCGCTTGATCTCCGGATAGTTTTCCAAAACATCCTGGAGATCACTTTTCGTCAGCACAAACAGATCTGTGTTCGTCTGGGCGCGAATCGTTGCCGTCCGCGGAATTGAGTACATGACACTCACCTCCCCGAAGAAACGACCGGGACCGAGACAAACGGTTACAGTGCCTTCCTGATCAATAATTTCACAAATTCCACGATGAATAAAGTACATCTCCTGGCCCATATCCCCCGCAAAAATGACCGTTTCGCCCTCCAGAAAGAACGCCTCCTTGAGGCACATGGCCAGCATCCGGTGAAAGCTGTTATCGATAGTCTCAAAGATCGGGACAGAGCTGATGAGGCTTTCAAACAAAACAAAGGAGACATCTCCTCGGATGCTAGGAGGAAGGTTCGAGAAGAGCAAATGAGCCTGCATACCCTGTGACCGAGAAAACTCGTACTCAATGTGACGCACTACCTTCTTCTGCAGAACCACGGGAACCACCTCATACAACATTTGTTTGCGAAGTTTCTTCACCCGCTCGTTGAACTTGGCCCGAGTAGTGTCTGCGTTCACGAGGCTAGCTGTCACACTGGCGATGATATAGCCGAAAAAGATTACTCCGTGCACCATCAAAATAATTGATATTATGTATTCAGTGCGTGTTTGAGGAGTGATGTGTCCATATCCCACCGAAGCGACCATTTCTAAGGTAAACAGCACACTGATTACGTAAAAGTCTAATGGCCCTCTGTATTTCGTGAATCCAGAGATGGAATACCAGGATATGTCACGGCAGTTTTTGTGCAGTGAAATAAATTCAGAATGGTTGTGGTAATGAAATTCGAGAAGACGCTCTTCAGGATCCCATGGCGTAACGTGTTCTGGCGCCGACGTCGGGCAGGCCAGATATGCCCAGAAACAAGCGATAATGTGCACATACAGCCCAAAATAACAAAGGTGTTTTATAGCCTTTAGCAGTCCCCTGCGAAGAAGCACTTCCTTTTCCCAGTGAGAAAAGGCCAAGAAGAACTCGTATGCCTGAACGAGACGATTCAGCCTAAAAAGCACGATCGTATGGAGATTCTCATATACGTTGCCAACGTAAAATAGCATGGCGACTATATCAAAAGGAAATGAGGCGATCATGTCAAGTGAGAAGGCCGACACTAAGTAGTTGGTAGCTGTCAACAAAGGGTGAGAAACTAACGTGCATGAAGCATCATAGTACGCGGAGTGCAGCCGTAGGTACATGTAGGCCGCAGTCGTTGCATCCAGCATGAAGCCAATGACGTAAAGGCCGAGCGCCTGTGGCAGAAACGTGACGTGCACCGGCGTGATGATGAGCAGCAGCATGATGACCACCAGACGAGCGCACGCCAGCCTCGTGGCGAACTTGCCGTCTGGCCGCACAGTGCGCTGCATCAGCAGTCGGCCCAGAAACGACAGACGCCCCAGCCGGTCAAAGGGGTTTTGACCCTCTCCTTCCTTCCGTTCTTCCTCCGATAATTTGACGAAGGACGGAGGCTCGTCCAGGGTAAAAAGCGAGCCCTGCCGGCTCGGAAACTGACTAGCTAGGCGCCAGACACGTGCATGGTTCAGTTTGACAGCGCGCAGGACGGCGGCGTTCTCCTGAATTTCGCAGATTTCCTTATTAACTGTCGGGAACTTTTTCATAATGCGCTGAAATTCGCTGTGTGGGACTGCCAGCAGATCGCAGTGGGTCCGTGTGACGACGTGAGTCGGCCTCGGCAGACCGTACAGCATACCAGCCTCGCCGAAGTATTGCCCCGGTCCGATCAGGCCGAGAGACTTCTCCCTGTTGCCGAGGTACGACTCGCAGTACCCACGCACCACAATGTACATGTCGCGGCTCAGGTCTCCGCTGTACAACACGTACTCGTTGGGTGGGAAGAGGTAACGTGAACACTTGCGCCCAAGTGCCTGTCGAAAGGCCAAGTCCGTGCCGTAAAACAGAGGGATGTCGCCCAGTAGCTTGACAATGCCGTCGGAGGCCAGGTCTTCCTGCAGTGCTTCGGGCAGATCGTACAACAAAAAGGCATTGCCAGACATGACCAAGCCGTTGTATGTATGCCACTGAAGCTGGAGATAACGCAGAACGCGCATTCGCAGGAGCTTGTCCAACCGGTTTTCCACCATAAACTGATCCATGGCAAATACGATTGATTGAAAGTTTATCTTGGGTCGTTCTTGGTTCGTTAAAAGCGATGCATATGAGGCTAACGAGAAGGCAAAAAGCACCAGCCCAAACACCATGACTAAGATGCTAATGTGGTATTCCAAGGTGGTCATTGCCACGATGTCACCGTATCCAGTGGTGGACATCGTGGCTGCGGCCCAGTACAGCGACAGAATGTACGTGTCGCCTCTAGACGTAGTATTCGCTTTTGAAACTTGCTCCATCTTTTTGATATAGGTAAACTGTTCCATCCACATGTCAGTATGCGGTTTTTCGAATAGGATCTGGTCGATATTCGAGTCCATGAACCACAAACAAGCCGAAAAATGGATGCCCATCAGAATGTAGGTGATCAGTTCTACAGGGCGGATGGCGCTCAGTGGTATATACAGCTGGTCTTCCAGATACTTAAAACGTTGAGGTATCACCCAAACCTTGGCCAGTTTGTTCAGCTTGCAGATAGTGACCAGCCGACTTGGCCTAACGGATGACATGGATATCACAAACGGCACGCAGATTAAGTCCAGTGGTAGCGCGGCCAGCAGGTCCAAGTAAAACGCCACCTTTTTGATGCGGTAGTGGAAGATGTCACTGTACGTTTCATAAGTTTTCCGGGGACTGATGACGATGGTCATTAGGCTGAACACAATGTCTACCACATGGACAGTGTCCAGCAAGTACGTTAGTGCCAACAGCCCAGGGGAGTACCCATCTTCAAAGCTCGCGTAGTATAGATAGATGTACCATTGTGCTATTACAACCAGGCAAACAATCGTCTTCCAGACCATGGCGAACCGGCCGTCGTCTTCAATGCACGGATTCTTGACGATTGTCCACAGCCTATGGACAAGGGTCTTGTCGTGAACCTTCTCCGGCCGGAGCAAGGCTGCACTGTTGTCTAGATGCAGTTCGGACGTGTCCAAAGGTAGAATGTGAGTGGTGGGACGCCTCACCTGTTTGTAAACGCTTTCACCTTTAGCCCAGGTGAAGCGTCGGTTTCGTAATTCGCCGCTACCAGTGACGTGCGTTAGCTCGTCCGGTTTTTCAAAAGCTGGGACCGGCTCCCACTGTTCAGCGCTTCCGCGCGGCTGTTCGCTGCTCGATACCTTTCGGGTAGACGGCGAAAAATGCGCTCTCGGCTTGTCTAGCTGTCCTGCTTGCGTGGAAGGTTTTGATGACTGATTTTGTAGCTTTGCGTGTGACGACATATTCGCAAAAGATTCAAACGATCCAGCCCTTTCTCTAAACACAGGTACGCTTGGCGACATCATCAGGGTATCCTTGGCGATATTCCGCTGCTCTAGGGTAGCAGCAGAAGCGTTGCCTGTAAACCCAGCGGAATGTGCAAGTTTTGGGAACCTGGATGAAAAGCCTTGTTCCTTTTTGGATGGCATGCTTCCATTTTCATTCTCCTCTTGCGTTTTTGCCTCGAACAATGACAGCTTGGCCTCTGGGGTTATGGGACTTTCATCGCCTTCCGCCATAGCGCTCAAAGTTGGCGAGAACCTTCTGCCGGAGGATTGCTTCCCAACCGGTCTTGTGCTGACGAGACCGGACTTTTCCGCCGTCACACTGGCCAGTGAAGCATTGCTCTCAAAGTCGGTATCAAACAGCTCCCTCACATACACCCACATGGCAAGGCGTGCGTCGGGGTAGTGCAGCAACACGGGCGTCACGTCGTGCTGGCTGAGCACCAGCAGGTCGCAGTGTGTGGCTGCTCGGATTGTCGCCGTCCGGGCGAAGTTCAGCACCAGGTTGACCTCGCCGAAGAGCTTGCCCGCGCGGAGCACGGCCACCGCCGTGGTGTTATCGCGATCGCTGAGGACCTCCAGCTCACCGCGCACGATATAGTACATGGAGCGGCTGACTGTGCCTTTGTTGATGACGATCTGTCCGGGCAGGTAAAACTTATTTTTGATCTTCAGCGCGATGGAGCGCAGAAAACCTTCGTCCAGCTTCTGGAACATCGGCGACTTGCTCAGCGCGCAGCGGTTCACACTCAGACAAATTTCTGACTGCAGTGAGAGCGGCAGCGTTTCATACATGTTCTCTTTGGTTTGACCTTTTTTCTTGAACCACATGTATTCGTAGAAAGCCCTGAATGGACTCAGCTATCTCAGAGGGGTAGCTGTTGTCCTCCAGATAGCGTTTGATAATCTTGAGCCGGTGCGTGAAGATGGCCCGCTGGCTTTCCACATTTGTCAGCAGAGAAGTGAGACTTCCCACCACAAGGCCATTGGTGATGCAAGCTCCGAAAAGCATCGTCAGAATGCTTAACCTGATCTCATCATAGTTAAGACCACGGTAGTCGCCATAACCGACACTGACTGCTGTGGCAGTGGACCAATACACCGAGACTGTATACAGGCTCAGGAAGAAATCGAGATTTACGGACTCCCCCACCTGAAAAAGATCTAATGTCCAGCTGTGCCTGTCAAAGCTCTCGAGGGGAGTGTACACAAGGCCAAACTTATGAGAAACTTCAGAAGCGTTTGGATGCGTGAAACCCTTTGCCACAGTCGCCCAGCAAAGTGGGTAGCTTACATAGTCGTCCAAAAACGGTCTGCAGTTCATGGAGTACCAAAGGCAAGCCGAGACATGGATCAACAACGTTAAAGCACACGTCGCCGACAATATATCGGAGTAGCGTGTGCCCAAAATGACATCGTCCTTTTTTTTGCCAAAAAACTGTGCAATGCGATACACTCTGAGTAGTCGATTGAGTCGACCTGCAGCGTATGTATCGCCACGGAGGATAATGGACGTATGCTTCGAATAGCGAAACAAGATATATTCAAGTGGGATGGCCGTAATCAGGTCAAACAGACAAGTACGACGGCACTGCTGGCGGTAGTGCAGCTGGTTCGGTGTAGACCATGCCGATGCGGGACTTAGAGCCACAAACGTGATGAATAGCAGATGGGCAATGTAGATAGCATCACACGTGTAAAATACGACGAGTACGAATACGTTTGTCCGATGAAAGGCGAACAGGAACGTAGCTGTGACGATGCTCAGGTACACGGAGGTAACCACTATAACTTCGATCATTTTCAAAAGGGGTGAACTCCAACCGATTACTTTTTTGAGATGTTTAAAAACGACATAGCACGATTCTAGCGCAAACTCAGCTGCTGAGTCGATGGTTCCGATGTCTGAGACGCTAATTTCATCATCATCTTTCTCATCAACATATTCTGATGGCGGGCTGTCATCAATGATGACAGAATCTGAGAGACTGATGATATCAGAGGTCTCAGGAACCTCGAGATGATCTGTGGTTTCATTCATTGTGACATGGGAAACCTGGAAGAGAAAAAACAACGTTATGCGTTGCACGCACAGCGTTCATATAAGCAGATAGCACTTGGTATGCGGTACTTTGCGTTTCATTGCATTGCATCTTATTTTTCACTTTTGTGTACCAAAAAATGAATCATGAAAACGCTCCATACCTCAAGTGAATTCAGGAATGACGAAATTAGGAGGAGGGGTACACGGTACTCGCTGCCACCAATAGCACGTCATCAGCTGACAGCCATGACAATTGGTTACGCCTTTGATCACGTGCTCCCACTTGAAGCGTTGGGTACTTCTTCGGAAAACTGGAAAAACGCATGGAGAATGTCCATCACGCTATTTCTGGACTACAGTTCATTCGCAGCGCAAGCGGCATTGTGGCCGACAAAGGCGTAACCAATTGTCATGGCTGTTATGGCAATATTCGCTTTGATTCCTTTTCACCATCCCTATTTGCAACCTAGCTCCGCGTGTGCAAAAATTGAGGATTATTTCTGCTTTTCTGATAACAAAGAAAAACACCATCTCATGTGCTCCACATGCCCCCAATTCAAGGCAAGTTATCACTACTCTTATCATCACTCGGTTTGCAGCTTCGTGATACGCACCTTGAGTCTCCAATTTACAAATGTTTCGATAGCATAGCAGTCATCAAATTCTGAATCGCTTAGCAAACAGATCACAAATGCCGTTTAGAAATGATTTTTACGCTTTTGTTAATAAGGTATACAAAATTATTGACTTGATGTTTTTTACGAATGTAACATTTGTCCCAAGAAATCAAACGCTGTCTAGTTTCTCATAATCGGTCCAGTAGTTTCCAACCTCTAAGTAAGAGAAAGCAGAATCCGACTCCTGCCCAGAACAGTTCACCGGAAAGAGGAATGCGACAGCTAGCATTACAGCATAACCCTGTTGTTTAGATAGTTACCACTACAGTTTGGTCTTATAGTATGACCATTCAATTAATTAGGTGGGAATAGGGTTATCGTAGGGCCCACCAGCAAGAAGGCTGAGCAGAGTAGCGCTTACCAAAGTCTTATCAGAGTGCATATGATTTTACACTTCAGCAAAGACGTGGCAGTTAATTGGTAAATATTTCTGCAGCTCGGGCGTATTGCAGTATGCGTCTCAAACCAGTGTAAGACCGGGTCCCTGGCAAAGGGCAGAAATTTATAACCATAACGTCATAGCGTCTGCCTTACCATCATAAGGCAGAAATTGGCCGATGCCCTTTATGCGTCTGTGCAATACACTACACCACAATGACCACGCCGTTCAAGATCCCATGATGAAGATGTAAGGATCATGGGCACTGACCTCATCTGGAAAGTTCAGCATAGAACTGCTGTTATGTATGGCAAAACAAGCTTTGTCCCTTTTCTTCTTCGTCGAAGGCTTACATTCCCAATAATTACACTCGTATATCATGTTGAAGCACCGCTAACCCTATTTTTGTAATAATGTTTCACAGCGCCTGTTTTTTTTCTTTTAAAAAAATACCTCAGTTATGGGGGCTGTGCGCACTAAAGATAATATCTCATTGTAGTCTAAACCGAATGAACATACAACATTGCCTCTGAAAGAAAAACATGTCAGCACTAATGACAATGACGACAAGCACGCTGCAAATGACGATGACTGAAAAGCCTCCATCTCTTAAGCATCTTTCAACCCTAGCGGTTTGCCCCGAAACTCAACCGAAGTTGGAAATAATATTAAGTGCCACTCGCTTTGAGGCTGGGGAACACCGGATGCCCAGGGGCTCTTGGGCTCACAATATTCGAAGTGCGGATCGCATCATGCATTTGACCCCGTCAACGTTTAGCACCTTGACCATACTAATAAGGCAGGCTTGAACATGGTTAACAGCCAATGATAATGTTTCAGGCATTCCAAACGAAAGTCATGTCCAACCCAATGTATTCGCGGCTTTCATGCAGTTTTAGTTAGTTTGGATTTTTTCCTTGCCAAATTTGAAGTCTCCAACCTCAGCGTCGTCCCCGCGCCCAAACACTTGTCTGCACAGGTCCACGGTGTTAGAACCCTAAATTTGCAGAAGCGTTGCAAATGGCCCTCTTGCAGAAGAGTATTAGGTCATGAGCTAGTTAAAAGAAACGTGCCTGATCGATATCAGTTCCATATCAGGAAGAGATGCAGCATCTGCATAATGCTTATGATGCTTCAGTTTTGAACGATCAGACCATGACGTTAATCCACTTATTCCACTTGCAACAAAAGGGCTTGCCTTGAATCCGTGAAATGCTTTTCCTTGGCTTGACCTGCGACGTCTGGCTCGTTATGATAGCTTAGGTGGTTAAAGCGCCTGCGTTACAATTCGCCCATCCGTGGGTGAGTGGGTTCGAGCCGCTCTCGGCGCTCGCTATTTCTCCCTGCCTGAGATGGCCAGCGGCCGGTGGCTGTGACCGCTCAAAAGATCAGGCAACGTCAGAGGGCGTGAGAGGCCGTGCCGAGCATTGTGGGACCTTAAAGCGATAGTTCCACATTTGCATGGGGTTCAGAGGTGACAAAGGCAAGTTCTAGATCACTCCCTGCAGTTCACAGAAATGCCATTTTGTGACTTAAAATGCCCTTGTTTCTGAGCTGGGCGCACGCAAGCTTGTGCACTCTTGCGCGCCGCCTAATTTTAAGTCACCTTGGAATAATGGCGTCACAGAAACGTCACACGAAGCTCCTCAATGACCATGTTGCGTTCAAGGTAAGACAAATATGACCGCTGATACATTGGCGCTTGAGTACGTCAGCAGGTTGTGTAGCACCAAGGACAGCAGTTGGCTTATACTGAGCCTAAGGCGTTCAATGCAACATTTAAACGTGAACCACGCTTTGTGATCCATGATGCAGCAATTTGGACAATGCTACTAGTTTTGACGGAGAGGATCGGAATCAAATATTCTTAAAATAGCGTCGCAACCGAGCTTGCAAGTGCGGGTAAAACGTACCATATCACAGCCCATATACAAGACCACCACAAGATAACATGCGCAGATAGCGATATTTGGTTCAGTTCACGCGCATCAGCTAAGAGCCATCTCTCAGCGAACTGAAGTACTACAAAATGAGCCAGCTCGTCCGCTACAGTGGCAATTTTGGCACAATCTCGCAGCATAAAAGAGCTCCATGACGTACTTCATAAAAGAGCTCCATGACGTAATCAAGCGATGACGTATCGGTGAGAATATTATAAGGAATGGTGAGATTTTGTTGTCTATAGCCGTCTTTTACACTTGAGGGGTGCTCCACATTTGTCTGGGGGTTTAACCGCAATAGCAAACTTCAAGATCATTTGATGCAGTTCACAGCCTTTCCCCTCTTAAGAACTAAGCCACTGTAGTTTCTGAACTGCACGCCCGCGAAGATGTTCAGGCTATTTGGTGAAGACTATTTCAAGATCACCCAGACATCTATGTCGCCATCATAGCGCCATTCAAATATAATTGTTAATTCGTTTCTATCTAGTCGTTTGTGAGCATGGTGAGCACGATTCCCGGAGAAAACGGTCGTCAATTGGCTCTCAATCAATGTTTTGTAAGGTATAATGCCTCAATCAAACAATGACGTGTTAAGGAACATATTTAACAAGTAGAGAAACTGCGCTGTCTAGAACAGTCTTTCCCACTTAAAACTATCCCAATCGTTACACCTGAGCTTATTTCATGTCTGGTACTTGCTTCAATATCTTCGGATGTAAAATATTCCTTTTAAAAGCATACCAGCAGTTACAAGTGAGCTTTCTACATCCTATCTAGTGTCTGCTTTAAGATCTTCAAAAATGGAAAATTTGCTTTAAGCCTTCGCGGTAAAGTTCTGCTGTGGACCCGGAATTTTACAATGGCGTGCTGAAGTCAGGGCTCACGTAATAGCACTTTTGGGTAGGCGTGAGCGCTGACCTCAGAACTCTATCAGTCAAAACGTATGGACTGGATCTTAAAACACTACACTACACATCGGTAACCCCTAGATTAACCAAATTTGCTGTTCATCGATAAGCAAGACGCAGTTAACGATTTTCGTTTGAATAGGCGCATTCGGTTGACTGGCTATAAGGACAAGAGTTGGGGCAGTCCCAAGATGAGCCATCTGGAAATATTTCAGCTGGCAGCGGGAAACTACAAAAACGCTATAAGAATTAGTACAAGAGACAAAAGCTACCAGTTGTTCAAGCCTACAAAAGCATCACACCCGGATGGTCTGTGGTGTATGTCATGATATCTAACCCATTTTCTGTTGTTCAATACTTGCGGATGGGATTATTTCACCAGCGTGTCATAACAACGATGGGCCCCGTGCGCTTATGCGTAACTGAGCAAGAATGCATGATGGCTTGCGAATTTTAAGTGCTCACCGGCGGTAGTTGGCTCAGGTGGGGAAAATGGCAGGTAGGCAAGCTTCACAGATGGTTAATTATTTTGTCTCACGCTACACAGCACCGGAAAGAAGCACAAAACTTAGCATGCGTTCCGTTGATTAAATAAGACAATATACACTGTCAGATGCGATAAAATGTAAACGACCGAGCAACCGTGAACACACCGTGGGTGCAATATTGCCAGACGAGGCTTGCCAGCCATAAGCAATGAAACACTTCGTCACACGTGCGAGTACGAACATGGCACTTCCCTCGCCAAGTCTGCGACGTCCAAGGAAGGACAACTAGGACTAGAGCTGTTCCATTCCCAACAACTTTAATTTCCAAAAATATTCCAATAATGTGCAAAAATCACGAGAGTGGTCTGCAACTTGATATTTTCATGTCGCTGATTCGCGTAATCTGCATGTTCCCCCCCCCTCTCTCTCTCTCTCTCTCTCTCTCTCTCTCTCTCTCTCTCTCTCTCTCTCTCCTCTCTCTCTCTCTCTCTCTCTCTCTCTCTCTCTCTCTCTCTCTCTCTCTCTCTCTCTCTCTCTCTTTCCCTGTTTGAAACGAAAAAATGCGTTACGTAGAATTGCTTACGCAGAATGGGCGGTGGCAGACATGAACAGTATTTGTCGTTCATCGAGCTTTGCGTGAACAAGATCGGTTTTTTACACGGTCATTTACGATCGCCCGTGCATGGCAAGCAAAAAACGACGTTTCTTGATGATGTTTTTTATGTTTTAAGCTGCTGCTTAAAAGTCCCGGCACAAGCATTTTTGAGTTCTTATAAAAGTTATTAGAATTGAGTTGAAATCGCAAGTAGTCACGTTACGCTGTCTGCACAAAAAGAACTTCGACCCCTCATCAGTTACTATTTGCCTGGAATTGGGGAGCTGTCTCCTTTAGGCTGCGACTTCCGATACACGGAACAGATAAATGCCTGCGGGCTTGCTCAGTTAGGACCGAGCTGGCTACTTAGAAACGCCTCTGAAGGCATGTCGCGTTCTCCTAGGCGATTTGCGTTAGCATTGTTTCGGGGTACACTCGTCATCCCCCACAGGATTTCCTGGCCTATCCGACCTCTGGCTGCCAGGATGTCTGCCGGCAGCCAGGTGTGGTGTGCTGACTACCGAGGGTATTTTCTGCATTTTTCGTCGTTACCCAAGAACAGGTAACCAGGAGTGTCCCTCCCTCTATCCCTTCGACGCAATGGACCATGCGTTAACACCAGAACACGTGAAATCAAGTCGCGGCATTCCCAGCTAGGAAGAGGAAACAAACATAAAGAAGCATGCGAAGAGCTGGTCCAGACCCGGCAGCAATCGTGTTATGCAACAGGCAGAGACAAATCATGCATGAGAAGGCTTGAAGTAGTTCATAGCCAAAGTCAGCCTATGACAGCTCACTAGAACCATCCAATAAGCTACTACCGCTCATTCACAGTGTTAGCGAGGGTCGTACAGTTACACAAGACGCAGGGGCAATCAATAACTGGTAATTTTTGCACTGGGTTTTGAGCTGGATGTCTAGGGAGCCCACCCAGCTAAGTGGAGCTTGCTGCTGGGAGAACGTGTGTGGGTCATCGGAAACGAAATTCATCTGAGGGTCAGTTTCTCGTCCAGCAACATGGGAGGGGTGATCGCTTTCAACCTTCACAGGTATTGCTCGGTGGCCGCTCGCCCCATGCTGCTGAAAACGCCCTTTTCATGCGCGTGTGCGTGCCGTGAGATGATTGTTGCAGGTTGCTGAAAAGCTCATTTTTATCCGCTTCACGAAAAATCCAAATCCATGGTAAACACTTGAATAGCGTTCACCGATTTTGTGTCATATAGCCATGCTTTGAAAGTGATGAAGCACACCAAAGCAGTAACATTCTGGTGTAATTAACTCACGAACTGATTACTGAGACAAAATCACGTTGTCACACGCTTTAGATTGCCGTGTCATTTGAGACGGATGCTTTTCAATGTTCGTGATATAATTGTGAAATGGACTCAGTGCATGGCCGTTGCTACCTGTGAGTAAGCCGGTGTTTGTGTTCGTGTGGTGAGAAGCTCACCGGCTTCAAGGACGCAACTAATCAGTAGTTCCTTTGAGGTGATGCACGGCTCTTCTAAGCATCTACTATGGACACCATACCCTGAGAGAAGCCTTAGAAAGCCCTGCCGGTCTAGGAAGTTCGTTTGTGGATATCCAAACTGTAGCGTTAGAGGTCAACGGAGGACGTTGAATCGGCCCTATCCAGGATTCATCCGGAGCTGCCAGCTGCTAAGAGGAACAGCGGGCTTAAGGTGGGAACAGGGTTACTCCTTTTTGAGGTCGGTTGGGGGTGGGGGGGGGGGGGGCGGTGAGGTGAGGTAGCTAGTGAAGTTGACCTAACCTGTCCTGGAATCCTTATTTCCCCACATTACGATGGCTTTGATTTGCGTCCAATGTTAAAACTGATGCTTAAAAAATGGAAGGTTTCAAAATGATGCTAATGTTTGGGAACGACTTACCATTTGAAGCCGACGTGATAATTACAATCATAATATATGATGTTTATGATATTGACATTGATGTCTTTAGGTATCTAATCTGCCAGCTGTTTAGACACTTGCTGCATGTCGTTGGCCCAGTATTTCTTTCTTACTCGTATGCAAGGGGAAAGCATTAAGGAGCTCAAGTCAGTATTGGGGGCTCAGCTCCGGGGGCTGAGCCGCCCCAAATGTATTCAAAATGACACTCCTGGGTTGGAGCCCGCTGGTCTAACTGGTGCAGGGGTGATAGAGATATGAGCGCGAATGTATGATCCTGTCCTAAGTTGGGTATGATGATATTTTCAGGTGGTTGAAAGACCATGTTTATCGGTAGATGTGGGGCTTAAGAGGTACAATTTTGCAAAATACACATGAGGTAGATGTTTGTAGGCGGAGGGGTGGGAGGCGGCAAAAAAACTGAACTAACCTCCTGAACGTACTTAAAACAGACTCTTACCAGGTTTGGCCCATTTTATTTTCAGATTTTGAAGCAGGGCGTAGTTTTGAAAAATGTGTTGGTGGCTGGGGGCTGAAAAATGGCTTAACCAACTGACAAACGGGCTCGTTCCCGGATTTGGTTAACTTTCTTCTCGAAGTTGAGGGACTGGATAGAGCCCAAGTTGGGGATGGGGCTACATTCACCCCCATCTCAAAAGGAAACTACAGCTTTGTCTGGGGGACACAGAACCCCTTGCTGAACAAAAAACTACACTATCACAGGGCTAGTTGAGCTGAGTACGATCATATGACAATTGCATCGGATTACTCTCAACTGTCATTCACTGTTTGAATGATTGTTTAAGGTTATGCAGTGCATTAGCCGCTCTGAAACAAAGCTCAAATTGGCAGTGATGATTTTGAGCGTAGCTTAGATCATGTAAACCCGACTGTGTCTGCTTTCTGGAATCCTGTCTCAGCATAGTCTCATAGGCAGAGGTGGCGCCACCAGTTCTTAATAGGGATGGGACGAAGTCATAAAATCACCACAGCAATGCTTCAGTAAAAAGGGGATAAGACAATATCCGTTTTATAACTGGCACTTTCGTAACTGGCATTGCCATGCGAATTCCCCACGTGGCATGCGCTACACCACCGAAAGGGATAAGGGCGGGGGAATCGGGGATGGGACAGGGTACCCACAACTGAGAACCGTAGCTGAGACTTACAGCTCTGAAAATTTAGCAACGTCTCTGTGGGCGTTGACTGGAAGGGACTAATCTGAATGGCCATCGTACCTTTTCCCTCCGAACGTTGCAGCCGGCGTCCACTGCCCCATGTCGACGGATTCCTTCCAGCTTCGTAGCTTCTGCCAACACAGTGCATATTTTCACTTAGGCCATTACCCCATGAAATGTATCAGGACATGTACGTGTTTCTGTACAGTGGAGATATATCTGCAGGGTGGTATTTCATGAAATCTACCACACAGCTGTGCTGTGGCCTGGACGCCTGATTCCAAAAGCTTATGTCTTCTGAATGAAAGATAATGGCAGAGGGTTAATCTGGCAATTAAATACGGCGGCGATAAAAGCATTTTAACGGCAGACTGCTTGGGAATCACAGAGTTCACATACTTCTTTCAGGTCCACACCGTTTAAGGTGCAGCCATAAGCGCAGCTAACCGTTCTATGGCGTGACCCGTCTAGACTGACAACAGCGACTGGGACGTGAGAGCGTTCTATCGCCCTGGGTGTGAGCTGGATCCACTCGATCCAGTCGAAGGCGATGCACGTGAGACTGATGTTGCGTTGGTCTTCGTCTGCGTCGCCAGACATGCATTCAGGTGGGGTTCAAACTGACCCCCGAGGGTTTTTCCGAAATGGTTTCCGGACGGCGCAGTGTAGCCGCGCCAAATTTTCCATCGCTGTAAACAATTGAATGGCGGATCGTTTGGTACATAAATCAATGTACCTTATGAGGTCACTGACTCATAGCAGGTCAAGTCAGGCCAAGACGAGACCATACATTCTGAGATACTTTTAGGCAACACAACAATTAAATAAACAAATTCATTGAACTACAGCCAGGTATGAAGGTCACGCCAGGGTTAAAACCAACCTCTTTTATTTCTGTGGGGTTTGCTTTATGGGGAAGTTTTTGATGCTCATTTTGAATTTGTTGATGACAGAAGCCGCTTTAGACATCTTCCATGGACTTCTTGAAGGTCGGAATAGGTCGCTGGCCTAAAATGACCCAGGTCAACATTTTGTTTGTAGGATGATACTGCCAAACGAAATCTTTGTCACTTATTCAAATGCAAAACTCTATACAATCTTGATGATGCTGGTCTCCATGACCTTCGCAAGGTTAAACACGATCTCTGACCTTGAATGGGCATGGGAACTTTTGCTTAGAACAGGTGTCTATGTCCGGGACACTTTGGAGACCAGCGTAGAGTTTGACCCTGCTTGAACTTATTTGACCCGATTTTCATGGCCCATAAACCTCAAAAGTCGACCAAAGTTAGTTCACGTACAGTCCAACATACCGGGTGAATTTATGTCTCTAGCTCTCTCAGTTCCTGAAATCTCAGGGGTCAAATTGACTCCATCATCCGAGCGAAGTGTACCCAAACGGCCACCCGGGCGCGTATTAAGCAAAGCAGGTTTTCAATCCCTGTCCCGTGCTGAAACTGCATTCAGCTGTGGCTGAGCTGGCATGCAGGATCATGAGAAGACAATCAAGTTTGGTGACTTCAGGGATCGGTTACCAAGCGTTGTGTCTCATATCGCGGAGGACAAACTTGGGGATTATTTTCCCCCTCGTCAAATGGCAATGCGGCCGTTACCACCTTGTCAATATGGTTGTGCTGGCTACAGGTGCCTCCGTGGCGATGGTATACGTCGATTCTTGTTAAACACTTTACACTAAGCGCTGGCCATCGGGTGGAAGAAAATATGGTGGTCACAATGGAAGAATTAAGGCTCGATCTCTATTTTCGTGCTGATGTAACGATTGATTCACCCTAAGGGCAACCACAAAATTGTTTTAGAGATAATGGAAAACATACGACTCAGTCTAATGTTTGAACAGCGCGGATCTACTTTAAAAGACATTCGGAGCACTTTTTAACGACAGTCGTTCTCGCGCGCACGGCAACCACTGTCTCGTGTCAGTTGCAGTGGTTAAAACAAGAGGAAGTGGTTGCAGTGGTTGCAGTGGTTCGGTGTTACGTAAACTGCAAAACCGGTCGTTGCTGTTCTTGCTTCTGAAATTGCGAGCGCGCAGCCGCCACCTGATTCCCTAGTCCACTTGTCGATTCTCGGTCAAGGGCTGAAGGGCCATTATGTCCCAGCGCGGGGTGTTTTCGGCTGCCTTTCTAGCGACACGGGGGGGGGGGATCTCCTGGTCGATCCGGAGGCTTTGAGAAGGATGTATAGTGTTACATTGGTTCCCTCCCTGACGCGAGACGCCTCCTGACTCGCGCAGCTGGCACCGGATCGATGCAAGAACTCTCATTGGCTCAACAAGACCCCTGATCGCCGCAGGTGGTCGAATAACTGGCACATGGAAAACAATGCGGATTAATGGGCCGATGACTTGAATTGAGAAGGAAGACTACTGCTCAGTTTTGGGGCCTTTACGCACACGTGTCGAGAGTTGAAACAATGAAACAATGGAGGGTCTTTGAATTCTCAGGTTCGCTTTCATTGCCAGAGGGCTCCGACCAACGCAAGAGGCACTCTGGCATTCGGGGTTCCATCCCCGCCGCTGCTCAGCAAATGTTTCCCTGGCTGACTCGAGGCCTCTCGTTGCCATAGTGCACTCTTTTGACCACTGTGGGTCCTTGTCCGACAAAGGAACCCCGCATTGCTGTAAGGGCTCCGACCAATATAAATCGCGGGCCCGGCCTTGTCCCTACTTGGGAGACAGGCCCTCAGGCCCGGACCAACACGGATCGTTAGTTCTAGCCAATGACTTTTCGAGGATGTCGCTTGTCAGCGCTGACAGCAGCTTGTGAACGCGGCGATGGCGGCAGCCATTACGTGGGTGTTTTTTGTGTTTACATTCAGCTGAGGGCTGCGAATGTACGGGTTTAGACTGTGTTAGGACTGGTCAGTTTATACACACCAATTTATGTTGGCCTACTATACAACGAGACGAGGAACAAGTATTGCGTCATGTCAATCGGCTGCACCAGGCTCTAGGAAAACATGGTTGTCCTACGTAAACTAACGACCAAAATAATGTCTAAGTTACCTAGCAACCAAAATGATGGTCATGCCTCTTACGCGGGTGTGAATAACTCGATAACCGGGTAATAATTTTCTCTGAAACGTCCCCATAGGAGTGCTTTGCATGTGAACAATCGATGTTGCGTCGCTGATGCTTGGAATTTTTACGTGCGCGTTTTTGTCAAGCAAGTTTGTGTTGCCAGCATTGACGTGCTTAAGATCATTCAAGATAACTGTTATATTTCACTTCACGCATACAAGCCCTTGGACCCCCATGTGTGTCCCAGCTAAGCCCCACAAGGGCCCCACATGGGCTTCCATGTGGGACCACTTGGTTGCCCATGACATGCCCACATAGGCCCGAGGTAGCAAACCCAGGTGGACCCTTTTCGTTTGCCCATCTCGGACCCAAATGGATCCCGGTTGTACACGTTGGATGAGCCCCATGTGTGCCCCAGGTAGGCCCCACATGGGCCCAACAAGGGTCACCCATATGAGACCAGGTGTTTCCATGACATGCCCACATGGGACCAAAGCGGGCACCCCAGGTGCGCTCCGTATGACTGTCCGACTGAGACCCATATGGGTCCAAATTGAACCTGCTGGCTGGGAAGAGTCTTCTCTATCGGATTTTCAATAATCCACGTGAGCGTTTGCTGGTCAAAAAGAGCCTCACAAATATTTTTTAGGGAGGGGCAAAAACCACTTGCTCCTTGCTTGCCGACGGAGGGTTGAACTGCTTTCTGCCACCCTACCGCCCTGTCTTTGCAGGCAGTAAAAAAAAAACTGGCAAAAATAGATAGAATCGGAGGTTAAATGGGTTTAACTTTCCATAACATGGAAATTCTCAAAAATACACATATTCACATAAACTAGAAAAACGAACATTTTAGCACAAAGAAGCCTAATTTAATATAAAAGAAATTATCTCCCGATATATCTAGGATGGTACCCAGTAGCCTTAAATGGCACCTACTTTACTCTAGCAGCCTTGGATGCTACCAAATATCTGTGGGGAGACTGCGAATTGGCTGCGAGGCCGGATCCCGCCAGCTGTCGGGTGGCGGAGGACACGTATAGTGGCTGCCTGCGGCCTTCGGCTTCTCGCGGCGGTGTCAAGATAGTGGGCGGGTATCTCGCGTCCTGATACCTAGCATGGCTAGGAAGTGACTTTAGCGCTGTTGATTCTGCCTTCCTGCGACTTTTCTAAAACAGCAGTGTGACAATTTATCGGAAGGTTAACAGGAAAATGCAAGTTGCAAGAAGTTAACAAATTGATATTGACGTGATGCCCGGGACATGCATTCATGTCAGTTGCTTTCACGAATGCTAAGCAATTAGCTTTGGGCCTCAACGCATCTCAAGAAGTGTCTCCAAAATGTGGTGGTGTGGAAAGAAAAATGTTATGATCTTTCATCAGAAGTATTTAGATAGCTCGCTGTTGTGCTGAAATAGTGGACTTCTGCATGTGTTCAGGTGTCAGCAGTTTCAAGAAACTCTGAGCTGTGTGAAGAGCAGCAGCAATGAGCCTAACAGCTGGGGAGAAGAAAGAGTTTGCAAGACTGGTGTTTCTTTGCATACTGTGGTATGCAATAAGCTCTGCAAACAATATAGTTGGAAAAACTTTGCTGAACTATTTTCCATATCCCATGACTCTGAGCATAGTGCAGTTATTATCAATAACTGTGTACTCAGAGCCAATGCTTCGCTGTCTTTCCATTAGAAGACCTACTGATATAAGTTGGGACTATTATGCTATGTGCATTATTCCCTTGGCAGTAGGGAAGTTCCTGGCTGTTTTATTTGCCCATATCAGCATATGGAAAGTGCCATTGTCATATGCACACACAGGTGAGTCTTGATATGATTACTTATGTGTTTTCTGTTAATGCTCATCTAGGGATATGACAGGGGTAAATGGGATGTAGAAAGGTTGGGAGAGTTTTTCATAACAATTTTTGGAAGTATGTTACATTGTAATGGTCAGTTATGTGTATTCCTTTTTGGATGTGTTCTGTAGAGTTAACACAGGTTTTGAATGTATTGTTTCTATTTCAATAACCATTTAGTATTTTGCTTCAAAATCTGTGATGTGGCCACAAATATTATGTAATCCTATCAGCTCATATGATCCTATTGGCTTGTGCTTTGCATGTGGCTAGGTGATTTCATATCCTTAATGGGTACTGATGCCCTGTGATTCAGACTGTGCTGAAGGGTGACGTGACAACAGAGGGCAGTGTAGGCTGTGCTAAACAGATGACCATAATTGTAATTTGATGGTTGTAGGCATGTGCCATATATTCAATTTTTATATGCATTGTATTATGGTAATGCTAGTAATTGCTCTTTGTTTAATCCACAAAATAGTGGTATTCTGTTAAAAACTGACTTGCTGCTTTAAAAAAACCCTGAAAAATTAGGTAGGATCATTAGCAAGGAATTTTAAATTCATTTGTGCTATTGTTTTGATAAAAGCAGGCTGCCAAAATGTCAGCCAATCTTTTTCTCCATTCTCCAGTTTTTTCTCTGAAGAATAGGACTATTTCTAGTGTCATCTATGTGAGAAATTCCTTGCTAATGCTCTGAACAAATTATGATATAGGCAAGGCCCACACTAACATTGCTCAGCATGAGCTCTTCCAAAAATCTATGTATTGAAAGGTTTGGTCTAATTATCTTGATGAAAACATTTTTGTTATTATTTGAAACTCCTCCATAGTTATGTTTCAACACTTCCCTCTCACATTGGCAAGAATTCTCCCCCAGCCTCCAGGTACTGCTGTTATTTTTCTAGACTTTGACATCACTGAGGCCATACCTGAGTGTGACATGCTGCAAAAACTTAATCCATCAGTTTGACCTGTTACAGCACCATTATCCTATCTAAGCATGATGTAAGTTATGTATAGTACTATAAGGCTCATTATCAGCATCTTCCTAATTATCATAATCCAAGTGGGTTTAAAACTGTTGGAGCAACATCATCAAGCATGATGTAGACCTCACTCGAGGCTGAACCAAAACACATGATTAGAAAAACAACATCCATTACAATAAAATCATGATGCAACATTTTAAGTATTTAACTTTTGTTCGCAATTTGTGTCATAGATAGAAAGACTGAAGATGATCCCCAAATGGGTTAAGATCATTAAAAATGCTGTTGATTTTTCTTTAACTTGATCTTGCAGATAGCCACATGGAAATGACTAAATAAACAGCAAAGCCATACCAAGGTTACCTTAGATGAGTTTTCTGGGGAATACTGTTTCCTCTCACCCTTTTCACATATGTGTCCCCTGTTATAGGAGGGGCTGAACTTGCTTGCACACCATCACCTTTCAGAAGGCTACCTGTGGATCTATAGATGTAACCATCTTTGAGATTGGGGGTAGGGTCAACTAAGATTGAGGGACCAAACTAGAGTGGAGAGGGAGGGGTGCTCAACTTGTTCCATCCAGCTCCCCTCCCCTCCTTGATTGTTACACCCAGGTATGTAACCTTCCTATATAAGGTCAAGTACAGAATGAGGCTAATATGGAATCATTAGAGGCCATCCACATACTCTGTTTCACAGGAAATGGAAGGTTTTGATAGGAGCATAACCAAAACATAACAAGGGGCAAGGATGAACCATATTGCTACAGTGAAGTGTTGTCGCTATTATGCTTGTCTTTTTTATGGTATTAAAACTTTAAAAGGCCGATACAGTTGGTTTCCTCTGACAAATAAGCAACACACCATTCTTTGTTTTGCACCTCCAGTTCAATTATGAGTTAAATGTTGTGTTTTTGGGGTGTTGTAGTCAATCTGACATAACTGGGAGTGTTTTTCCAGGACAGCCATTGTGTGGCTGGGAGGAAAGGAGCTTGAATTATTGCAAAAATTGTGGAACATAATTTGTGAATGGCCATGCACATCACCAACCACAGTCATAAACCCTGCACAAGCTTAGATGACCAGACAGTGTATTGATGCTATGATGGGCTTGTTTCAGTCAAAGCAACAATGCCTCTCTTCACTGTGTTTTTTGGAAGGATTCTCCTTGGACAGCAGCAACCATTTACTGTAAGTACACATGGCAGCATGTTAAGCTCTGCATTGACCTGGAAGTCAATTTCTTCTTTCCTTGGAAGTGAAAATGCTTTAAAGCTGTTGAGTTGTGAAATTGCAGCACCTTAAGTATTTAATTTAATAGCATTTGTGTGTATGTATCTGTTTTCAAAGTGTTTTTCCTTGTCTTGTTAACATTTGTATTGATGGTACATAATGTTATGTATATGAATAGGAATGAACATCTGGTCTGTTGCTGTACTTTTTGTGAAAGTTTTTCCAGCATCAGATAGTTTGTTTTTTTTGGAAATATTGATTGGATTGTGCAGTTCCTGTTGGATGTTGCAGTTCAACACCAACAAAATGATGCATTAATCAACACTGCTCAATGTGATGCCAAGCCACAATTAGATCATTTCAGGCTTTCATATGCTGTAGTTTAAATCCATTTTCAGAAGCTAACTGCTCAATCCTTTTAAAAATATTGAGATGAACTGTTACAATAGCTGTGGCATTCATTCTGAGACCTGAGCTTGGCTTGCATCCTGTCAAGCCTTTTTGTACTTGCTTGTCTCACTTTGTAGCAGGCTAACTGTGGCTTACCATTGTGGGTTCTGTGCAGGAACTTCCGGGCAATGAGGCAGCATTGAGCCTCTAATGTACCACCTACTGGGTGAAAATATTGGTTGCCTGGTGTGAGTTCCCTCACATGGTCAGGCAGTGGTCATATAACAGGAAGTACAGATGTCATCCTTGATCAAATGCTTCTTTCAGGTTTACTGCTCACTAATTCCAATTATAGTTGGAGTTGCAATAGCAACCATCACTGAGCTGGCATTTGACATAACAGGCCTGATCAGTGCCTTGACGTCCATTGCTGTATACTCCGTGATGCAGCTGTATTCCAAGAAGGTGAGGCTGCTGTGGTGGGAACTGGTGAATACCTCTTGTCAGTATGTGTGACTTGTGTGCTGGTAATCCTGTACATGTTGCTGTGTGATGTCAATGGTGCTGAGTCCAGGAACAAATTCCAAGGATGTAACAGAAGATTTCTTGTCATTTAGAGAATCTAAGCATTTTGACCATGGGTGCTATGCTGATTTTCACAGAAAAGGTTATGATTGACAGTTCCACCCATACTACTGGTTAAGGGAAACTATTTTTGTGTGTCCCTGTTTTTCACTGCATTGGCTGCAACCCATATGACCTGCCCAAAATTGAACATATGCTTACCTTGTTGTATACGTGACACATTCTAAATCCATGTTGTGCTCACACAGGCCACGGTCAAGCCCATCTGTCTCTGGTGTCCGTGAGCGCTATCATACGCGACCTGCTCTTCTTTGAAGCGTTAGCAGTCCCGGACGATTCTGGCCCGATGGAGGACTGTGTGCATGACGCTGCCTGTTTCGCTTGTGCAGGCGATGAAGGACACTGGCATCCACCACCTGCGGCTGCTGCACGTGCTCGGCCGACTCGCCTTCTTCATGTTCCTGCCCATCTGGGCGTTTTTCGACCTCCGGAAGCTGATGGTGGCGGACGACTTGGTACGTACTGGCAGGTTTTGGTAATGCTAGGTTGAATATGTTTGGGTGCATGTCCACACGCTGAGACACAGGTCCACGATCGCTAGGCCGCCGTCAGCTGCCCCGCGCATGCTGCAGCGACGTCGCCGGGAGTCCCGCCGGTGCCACCCGGTTGCCTGGAGGGACGTGCTCCGTGCGTTCGCGCGCCGCCCGGCCGTCTGCGGGGCAGAGCTGGGCGGTTTTAGGGCGCATCGACTGCTGTAGGTAATGCAGCGCGGGGCAGAGCTGGGCGGTTTTAGGGCGCATCGACTGCTGTAGGTCATGCAGCGCGGGGCAGAGCTGGGCGGTTGTCGCTGACGCGGTCCACATCGGCCAACACGGGCAGGCCGCTGTACCCGGGCACCGTCCGCCGGCCGCCCTCCCC
This sequence comes from Pollicipes pollicipes, assembly GCF_011947565.3. NCBI lineage: Eukaryota > Metazoa > Arthropoda > Thecostraca > Pollicipedomorpha > Pollicipedidae > Pollicipes > Pollicipes pollicipes. Next base: position 36,049 of record NW_023596592.1, on the reverse strand, counting down.
CGGCCGACGGCCCTGTGCGCCGGGGGTCAGGTGCTGGCAGCGGCCGTCGCGCCACGGACATGAGTGGCACGTATGCATCATCACGCATTGCGAATTACCCGAGCCGTAAACCGGATTGGTGATTGCGAAAGGCGCACCGAAGCGCTTGCTGGGCTAGAGTTGTGCCGTCCGCTCACTGAGGTTCTGGCGCCCAACTTGGGTCGGATGGGGTGCAAACCCAGACCCAGATCACATCAAACCTGACCTGACCTGACCTGACCTGACCTGACCAGACCAGACCAGACCTGGCCAGACCAGACCAGACCAGACCAGACCAGACCAGGCCAGGCCAGGCCAGGCCAGGCCAAGCCGGATTTAGACAGCTGGTAGAGAAAGTCCTTAAGCTCTAGTATAAGAACCGAATTGTTCGCTGTTGGTAACTCGTTGGCTGGTATACAGAACAAAATATTAAATGAAAGTTATGGCACGAGTTTTCGATACTTGCAATCATCAGTTCGGTGTAGAGGGGGGGGGGGTCACACACTCTCCCAACCACACCGCGACGGCCAGAACTGTACTAAGTGGCGGTTGAAAAGTTCGCTGTAGTTCGACGCAAGTGCTCCCATCTGGCGGTGGCGCGGTGGTCGGGGCGGTGAGCGGACAGATTGCGCGTAGTTAAAGCGCACCGGACTGGCGAGTCGGACCTGGCCGTTGCCGTCGTCGATAGCTTTTGCTCGTGCTATCTGGAAAGCTCATTAACACGGCCGTGGGAAGCTCTATCAGCGCCGGTTTTAATCTGCGGGCTGCGTTTTCTGGGAAGGAAAGCTTTAGGAATGTTTCTGCTAGCCCCGTCCGTCCCTCTGCGCAGAATGCTGATGGGGACACAGCTGGTGAGGGGCGGGTCTGGGGGATTGGCGAGCGAATGTTCACGACGTAAGATCCCTGTGGTCTCATTCGGTTATCATGGAGGTGTTCATTGAGGCACAGACGCACACTTCATTTCGTCTCTCCAAAGATTGCGTACGGTCTGGCACACAAAGTTCTGGGTCTCACACTGATTTTTTAGGCTGGCTTTGTGGGTGGCGCTTGCTCAGTGTCCAGCTGGATAGTAAGGTCGCTCTACCACAGAACAGACCAGGTCATTGGTTATGGTGTTCCTGTTAGTCCATTTCGTCCGAATTTGAGTCCTTGATGAGCTTGTGGCGCCTTACACCTGTCACAACAGATGATCGTCAGTAAGTGCATTTTTTGCATTTTTGTGTCATTTTTCATTTGTCATTGTCATGTCATTTTTTTGTCATGCATTTTTTTTTTGCTTTGGTCTTTGCGAGGCGGCTGTCGGCTCTTACTGTTTTGTCGGTGTTGTAGTACTTTATTGGTCAGTCGTGAGATACGGGTCATGGAATAGCCATGTTCTTCGAAAAAATTTCAAATTCTGAGTATCCATCTGTTTTGGTCTCTTTCGTCGGATGATGCCGCGATATTTCACAGAAGCTAGGATTTTAGTACGGGTTCTGAGTACGTGCAGATTTTAGTGCGAGCGAGCTGCGCTACAATCGGAGTGATCGCGCTGAAATAAGAAGTTACCGCTGAATTTCGTCTTGGGCGCAGGCCTGTGCTCGATTCCCGTCTTGTGGAATCAATTACGATTCCAGCTTTTCATGATCGGGATGCATTCCGATTCGGGACCCATTCAAATCACAATTACAGGCAGTCTTCAAACTGCAACCGATTGCATATTACAGGTGTTTTTCCGTAACTGACCCGGCCAATGATTCGGGGAGAGTTGAAGTTGACAGTTGCACAGTGTTGTGCGGGCCTTAGTGCACAATGTACAGCTTTCCTTGTACTGTCCACGCCAGGGCTGTAGACTGCCCTCCAAAGGTGTTTGGAGTCCAGAATCTATGGCCTTAAAACTATTCCAACAAAAAAGAGTGGAAAGGGCCGGCAAACTATGGTTTAAGGTTCGCTTCTAAATCTATAACACTCTGTTTTGAACCGGTATATTTCTAGGTAGGCCCTTTGACCACTAGATGCATATAAAACATGAATGTTGTGAAAAGCATCATGCAAGGCGGAGGCCTGGCAAGTTGTTATACATTCTGACGCTCCGCAGGTTTCTACATTTTCCTAAAGCTTGAAATATGTCGCCGTTTGAACAATAAGCTGGCATATGTGTCTGCCAGCTTGGCCAAACCGAACTTTTGTCGGCCGCAACCGACTCATAATTCGTCTCATACGTATCGTGCGATACTTAGCACATCGTTTGATATTTCGACCCAAAGTCGCACTTTTTTACTCAATTTTCGAATTTCACCCCACCAAACCTGTATTAAATTTTTGGCTTTAGACGAACTTTGTTGGGAGCAAACTTTTGTCCCAGACGACCTTTTGGCATCCACAAACTTTCGCCACATATGCACTTGTAAGACGAACTTTTGCTTCGACATTTTTTTTCCTCTATACGAATGTTTGTCCCATATGACCTGTACCACGACAAATTTATGTCCTGCACGAGCTCGCACACTGCAAATTCCTACGCGACGATTTTTTGTCCAATGTTCCGACGCCTTGCTAATTTCGGCCATGCGAGATTTTACCGTAAAATCGAGATGACATGACAGGCAAGGAGCTCCCGTGGAAACAGCAACGCAACAGGATGGTGTGCTTTAGCGATTCAACGTGTATATTATCACCAGCTGTGCCGTTCAGCATGCGAGCCACGTAACGGCGATATCGTGGTTTAATGATAATTATAATTGGTATTATGCAGCGCGTCGACTACCCGTGAAAATGGGGAAAAGTATATCGGGGCGATTGTTTCAAAGTCACCTTGGCGTCCATGATGTCATGATGACGTCATTTAAATCGCACCATTCCACAAGCCATGCGGCGATGAAGGCCAAGGAAACTATAATTTACGAGGCGTTGATATCTGGCGTTCGCGAGCGCTTTTTCCAGACATAACGGCCGTCAATTGGCTCGCAATCAATGTTGTGGAAGGTGCGATGACGTAATCAGGTAATGACGCATTAAACAGTACATTTACTGAACAGATCATTGCGCTGTCTAGAGCAGTCTT